>NC_090661.1:43514386-43814386 GCF_013368605.1 Nyctibius grandis
GTGGAGAGGAAAAGAAGAAACCCCTGACAAATTGTTACTCTCAAAATGAAGAAACATGAGCATATGTGATTTGAAAACTCCCGTTTATTTCAAAGAGACTCGGTAAATGGGCAATTTAATGATATTTATTTAGAGTGCCTTTTGGTGTAATTTAGGCCATTTAGAAGTCTATGGTCAGGGAGCCAAATTCTCAAAAATATGTTTTAAAGATTTAGAACTAGTTTGCTATGCATTAAGATGACACTACTGCAACTATGAGTATATTCATTTTTATATAAGGTTTAATGAAGCAGATGTATGTCTTGCTAGTTAAGGTAAAGGCATGAGTAATGATTGTTGAAACTGGGAAGTGGAGTTTCTTCTTCCTGAAGAAGAAACTTATCGGGTAGGACTTTGAGACATTACCAGCACACTCTTTTATTAGCCATAATAAGTGGCTGCATTTAGTAGGATGTGCAAAACCTTGTTTAAATATGCAGGGTTGGAGACTGCTTGTTATTACAGCTGCTGTAGATTTTACCCACCCATCCAGAAGCCAAACTCTACCTAATAAAGAATGGATAAGGGAAAAGAGGTTGGTGTCTAGGATCGAGAGTGAAATCTACAGCTGCAATGCAATAGTGCACAGCTCAGCTCTGAATATTTAAAAAGGCTTTTTATGCTTCCTAGACACTGCAACATCACATTTGGGTGTATCAAGAAGTCTGCTGGTAATGTTTTAAAATCCTTTTTCATAAACAAACTGAAAGTGGAGGACTCCAGACACTTCATAGAAATATTCTGCCGTGCACACAAAAAATCTAGCAAATGTTGATTAGTTGTTACAACCACACAGCATAAGCTGTCTTCAAAGCTTTATTATGGAACAAAATTCCAGTAAAAATTATGCCATCTCTATACTTTTCATTATCACCCTCATTGTAGTGTGGTCTGTGGATGTGATTCACGATCTAAGTAAATCAAAAAACGACATCTGCATCAGTGAGAAGTGGATCAGGCCATTTAAGATCTAAACAAAACAGAGCAGTTGCCAACGAGATGTCAGTAACTTGAAGCATTAAAAGATAATGAGTTAGGGAAAAAAGGGCTTGCCTTAAGCATCAGAAATGTAAACTTTTTTTTCTCTTTCTGGATTTTGAAGTTTTAGCTTTCCTTTGCAACATGGCTAGAAACTTTCTCCATCTTTAGAGGAAAGCTGAAATTCTGTACTACTTGTGTAATTCCAGAGTCTAGGACTTTAAGGAAAAGACAAAGTTACTGCAAGTCTTGCAGTTAAATAATGCAAGTTGGAAAGCCTGCAAAGGTTAATAGTTCACATGACTATGAATACTTCTGTAAATAATAATAAGCATTCAAAAATTAAAGATGCAAAAGCCTGATTTAGATAAACTCTTCTCAGAATTCCCAAGTTTTATCATAATCAAGAATCAGGACTTTAAGCACAGTTGTTCAATTTTTTGTGCTCTCTGTACCCAACTTCATTTTCTTATCTTACTCTTCATGCATTATTTTCTGTTATTTGGCCAAACTATTTGTTCTAGAGTGCGTATTCCCAAAGCACTTAGGCCTGATTTATCTTGCCTTTTTGAAATTATACATCCATATTTTCCCATCCCCAAATTGAACTGTACAACTGAAATTATCTGCTGTGTATCTTTAGTTACACAGGGCTTTAAAATCATCTGAGTAATTCTCGCAGGTATGTAGACACCTAACTTACACTGGTCTTTTGAATGTTTTTATTGTTTTTATCAAATTCCCTTCTATTTAATCATATATTAGGGGATTTGTGATGCACAGAGCAGTAAAGATTGGAATGCTTTTATCACAGGATCTCTCAGCTACAGCTGCGTAATGTAAGAACTGTAGATAGACATCATGAGATTTCTTCCTTTCCCTCTGTACTCTACATCATCAACTCTCATTTCATGTGCTGTCTATTATAGTCTGAAGGTCTTCATAAGATCCTGTTCAATACATATGGGAAATAAATTATTAGACTTCCTTTTTTGTTTGATTTCTCCAGAAAAGGAGATTCAGTGGTGGTGGCCTTGGAAGCCTGAATTTCATGTTCGGCTCCAACTTTCTTTTGTGATCTGGTAAAAACCATGGATAAGTTTCTGACTATTTCACACGTACAACAAAACCCCTTAATGGCTGTCTCCATTTTTGCCAAATAAAACAGGTGAGAGCATAACAAGAAACATGTTCAGCTGGGCCATGTTAGCAAAGGGCCTCAACCTCTCAAATTGGGTGACAGAGCGTCTCTTTAAACTACTCAAGCAGGTCAGCCAAAACAGCAGATCAGGGCAGCCTCTGGCTGGATACATATGTTCATCAGTGGCTGCCGAGTACAGGGAGAGTTCATCTAGAAAAGAGCAAAGTTCTTGAAGAGTGGGATGTGGCCTGAACGTAGAGCAGGTCACCACACAGAATGGTGGGCATTAAACTATTTCACTCTAATCTTTAAGTGTTCCCCCTGAAAATTGTGTCATGCTCTCTACCTTACTGTTTTAGTGTTTGACAACTTATTACCAGATTTGAGGAAAAATTATTAATTTTCCCTTAAAGATGATCTGTGCTTTTCAGACTGAAACTAAGACAATTTCCAGGTTTTCATTAGATAGAATATATTTTAAATTGTGGGGTTTGAACATTGTCATAATCCTGAAGTGTATCACATTTTTGTGTTTTTTTCTCTGTTTGTACATGCTATGGAGCTCCATGGCTGCTTGGAAGACTGTATGTTCTGTGGCTTGTATATGACAGATTGAGTCGTTTCTCCCAGTGTTTTGAGGGGAATTACCACAGTCCTCATCCTTTGTGTCGTTTCCATTTCTGTGCAGCAATGACTCATAATTTGCAGCATGTTCACAAGCATACTGAAGTCTCAATGACATTCTCAGTTTTCAAATAGCAAATTAACTAATACCCTAAGATATATTTGATAATAACTGATTCTCTGGGTTACTGTTTTTATTTAAAAAACTTTAAATAATGTAATTATGCTTACAAAAAGAGGTAATATGACTAAGCTTAAATTAAGAAGTATAAAAGTCCTATTGCAGTGCTTTGAAACTTAAAATCTCAACACATACATTTTGCATCATGTGAAGCTGTGCTCTAAGTTACAGTGTTCAGCAGTCGTAAACTGTCCTTTCATCTGTCAAGGTTAATTTACAGAAAATTACCAATTTATTTATTCCGAAGTAGAGAAAAATTGTCAAGTATTTCTTTCCTAAGACTCATGCACTGTAAGCAAGTTATTTGTTTCTAAACAGCAAGCTTTATTCCCATCTCTGATGAAACAAGAAAATAGCACCTCTTCACCTTTCAGATTGGCTCCTTCATATTATTCATGCTAGTCTTTTCTCACTAATTTTATGATTATAATGAGGCAATGGCGTACTAGTTAGCACAGAATGACCTTCTAACTGAAAAGCTGTAAATTCAGTCTCAGTGCCCAGCACTGGCAGAAATGTAAATAAATAGGGCTGCAAAGTCCTTACAGTGGGCTGGCCTCTTGACCAGGGTGCTACCAAAGTCCTAGTCACCTTGTCATCTGGCGACGCTTTGTAACTCCTTGGTGATAACTGTCTGTCTTGTTACAAGTTAGGTTAGCATGAGAGGGACAAAGAGCAAAGAGTCTTTTATTGGTTAAAAAGAGGATTTTGCATTTGAATATCTCCAATATCTGATCTAATGCTGCTGCCCAGAGAGGTTGTGGAGTCTCCTTCTCTGAAGATATTCAAAACCTGTCTGGACGCGTTCCTGTGTGACATGATCCAGGTAATCCTGCTCCGGCAGGGGGATTGGACTAGATGATCTTTCGAGGTCCCTTCCAATCCCTAACATTCTGTGATTCTGTAATACTATACTTCATAAAGCAGCCTCTCAGTCACATAAGGCTTACTGTTTAATTTCCAAATCATGATAAAAAGCTGGCCAGACTGATGCATCAATAATTCCTCTCTCTTTATACAGTTTTTCTTGATCATAGTTTTAATGTTTGTGCATTTATTATTTGAAAACACTAATAACATTGGTTTAATGAGATTTTCTTTCTGACAAGCACTTAAGATTGGTGCCCAGATACTACAGTGATAAGGTCTTCCTAAGTGTTAGGGAAGATGGATGGATAGTTGTGAGCAACTCTGAGAAATTGTGCAGTGTTCAGTGTGTCTTACAGACAGACAGTTTATGAAATGGTCACAGCACATTATCATACCCACACATAAATACCTCTCAGGATCTTGATGTTGGTGCTTGGCACTGTCTCACTAAAGTTCATAACACTAGCTAACACTATATTAGTGATAACTAATAAGAGTCAATAGTCTTGTATAATATAGAGCATCTCTATGCTGTCAGTGTCATGCATCTTTATCAGGAATACACCATACAGACAATGGAAATTTTCCATGTCCTTTAAAGTTTTGCATTCTGTATATTTGGTTGTTAGACAAATAGAGCAAGCTTTGCTGACTTCATTTTCATTCTTGGCAGCATGTTTTTATCATAAGGCAGATAGTCATTAATTTACAGAATCAACGCTGGGAACAGCTTTTGTGATCTCATATTAAATTTTCCCCTGAATCCGCCCCTTGGCAAAAATTACTCACATCGTTAAAAAATATTTAATTAGGCTGTAGTTTATACCCAGCTCACTGGGGAAATGTTGGAATTAATATGATTTGCATGAATTCTGTTTCTCTTTTTCTGTTAGAGATTAGTTTTGAATTCAGTTCAGAGGGTCGCTGACACTGCCAAGGACTCACAATTGTGAAGGTCAAACAGGTAGCAAATACTTCCCCTGGGTAGCTTCCCTGAAAAGACAGCACAAAATTGCTTTTAATTATGGGTTACCTAAAAGGCTACTTGCTGATTTTATTTTTCCACAGATCTCTGAAACGTTATGTGGCTGGAAGTTCTAGGTAGACCACATCAGTTCAAATCTAAAACAACCTAAGTCATGTTTTCACTTCTTTTTCTTTTCTTGAAAATGAATAGCGTACAAACCCCAAACAGAGATTCATGCATGCCCACAAACAGGCATACACACATATACGTATATTTTTAAACCAAGCTATTTTTGGTGGCCGTTCCTCTATTGCAGTGGGGAGAACCCAAAAATCTCTTTTCTAAGGTTTGTAAAAAAAAAAAAAAAGAATATTCTGGAAGGAAAAATATTTTCCTTCATAGCAATGCATCCACTGGCTTAATTATTCTTCACAAGATAAGATACAATGTTTAGTTATGCATTCTCTTGTTTATGATTTCAAGGGTTAGAAAAAGCCCTGGGGATCCACAATCCTGTGCTTTTTAAAAAGAGAATTTAATGGAAACTTTAATTAATAATCTAATCAATCAATTAATCTCCGTTACATAAGTGTTGAAATCTAATTCTTCTTCACCGCTCTATCTATACAGAGAGAAAGGAAATGGCTGCCCACTTATCAGGATGATAAGGAACCATTACAGACACAAAGAAAGAGTGAAACTGTAATAGTTTTGTGAAGCTGTCATAACATAAGGCTAACAAAGTACTCTTGAATTTGGGATAGATCACAATATGTCAGCATGGTAAGCCTGTTGTGCAGTTCATTTCAGAAGTCCATATTTTCTTCAGATGAGTATAAGAATGTAAGAACAGTCCCCCAATTAGTTAGGAGTTGACCAGTTTGTTTTGTGGAAACTCCAACAATTATGGCTTATCAGTAGTCAAAAAATCTTGTTCAATAGTGAGTGTTATGTAATGTTGACTTTTGCCTTGAGTTCAGAAAATGTAAACCATCTGCTTTATGAGATATGTGCAGACCACACCATGCTGTTGACTAGCCAACTGTTGATAAATAAATATTTATGTATCGAGTGATTTATATAGGGCTTTTATCAGTACTGCAAAGGTGAGAGTCAGTTTGACCCTTATTTCTAGGACTGTGAGTCAATCCAACCTCTTTGGAGCCTGGAACCCTGCCAGAGGTGCCTGCAGTACTGACGGCAATTTAATTGATAACAATGCAGATGAACGTTCTTTCGTGCACAAACTCCTCTCCAAAGCAGACTCTGTGTATGTGTGTCTGTATGCTTCCAAATACTCCAAAAAATCCATTAAGAGAGCCTTATGTGTAGGAAAGAGAATTAAATCATAGATAGGGCTCAGAGTCACAGAATCAACCAGGTTGGAAGCGACCTCTGGGATCATCGAGTCCAACCGTTGCCCTGATACCACCATGTCAACTAGACCATGGCACTAAGTGCCATGTCCAGTCTTTTCTTAAACACATCCAGAGATGGTGACTCCACCACATCCCTGGGCAGCCCCTTCCAATGTCTAATGACCCTTTCTGAGAAGAAATGCTTCTTAATGTCCAACCTGAACCTCCTCTGGCGAAGCTTGAGGCTATGTCCTCTTGTCCTATCGCTAGTTGCCTGGGAGAAGAGGCTGACTCCCACTCAGCTACAGCCTCCCTTCAGGTAGTTGTAGACTGCAATAAGGTCACCTCTGAGCCTCCTCTTCTCCAGGCTAAACAACCCCAGCTCCCTCAGCCGTTCCTCATAGGTCATACCCTCCAGACCCTTCACCAGCTTGGTCGCTCTCCTCTGGACTTGCTCCAACACCTCAACATCTTTCTTGAAGTGCAGGGCCCAGAACTGGACACAGTATTCAAGGTGTGGCCTCACCAGTGCCGAGTACAAAGGGACGATCACTTCCCTAGACCGGCTGGCTACACTATTCGAGGCCAGGATGCCATTTACCTTCTTGGCCACCTGGGCACACTGCGGGCTCATGTTTAGCCGGCTGTCGATCAGCACCCCCAGGTCTCTTTCCGCCGGGCCGCTTTCTAACCACTCTTCCCATGTGTTGTACAGCTTCTGTCACCAAGCTTCTACTTTCTCTTGAAAAGTGAGTTCTTGTAAGTTCAATGTGCAAAAATACTTACAGGAGAGTTTTACAATTTAGTGAAGAGCCTTTTGCAGAGAAGTGTAAATATATAAACCATTTTTGAAAAAGAAAATTGAAGATTTGTATATCCTTAGCAATGCATTTAATATTTTGGGCTACATACCATGTGCTACACTCAATGAAATCTGTATATCTAAACTCCTATAAAGTCTGAAATGTAAGAATTGTATTACACTTTGAGTAGAGACTGTACACATAGGAAAATGTGGTTTATGGGCAATTTTTGGACTGCAAAAGGCTAATTAGATATTTACATCAAGATCTCATTTAATGTCCTTTAGTTCTTTCCTACAGCAATGGAAAAAGCAAGGAACAAAATGTCATACTGAACTATCATTGAACCTAATTCCCTATATCTTAAATTCAGCGATTTACCATTTCTTTAAAGCAGTATATGTTTCCTTTTATCTCTGGCATATTCATTTTCCATCCTTTCCCAAGATGCAAGTCCTGGTGGCTCAATATTACACTCTTTTTGGCAAGGAAAGGCCACAGCTTTATTTGAGCACAAATTTGTCGAAATACACTAGTATTAATTGTGCACACTATATACAAAAATAATAGCTTATCTTGCCAGCAGGCAGACTTTCCAGTCAATGATTCTCATACTCTTTTCCAACTGAAGAGTTTTGAATTTTCTTGCCTGTCTGTGAAAAACTGACCATTCCAACCCACAGAAGTGTCTTCCTCTAAAAAAGGCAAACCAGAATTTCTCACCCTAATTTGTAGCAACTGAAAAATTCAGTTATATTCATTTGCCTGCATCCTTATACTATCCTTCTGCTCTTTTACCTTTTTCTCTCTTCTGTTCCTCAACTAGGAATCACTGTCGCTTGCCATATCCAAGGACCATTAGTCCATAAATCCACCATTCTGGCTGCATCTGATATGAAACACAAATATTATACACCCAATATGACTTACAACAACTTACAATAAAATGCTAACATTATGCTGAGTAGAGGCTTAGGAAGTGCCAGTCAAGCATACAAGTTACCATGTTAGTAAGTTGTGATACACCATCTGGATTCCAGCAGCAAGGCAACACCATAGAGTTTTCAGACATTAAAAGCATGGCTACAGAACATCTGAGGTTTAAGACACTGTCATACCCAGACTATGACAGAGACCATTTGTAATACTATTCTGTTCTTGTTTCTGCCATTTGGATCAGAGGCAGCTCTATGGATAACTCTGTGGACACTGACCAGGCAGAAAGTGCTATTAACATGTTCAACTAGAGCAGTAGTTACAACTCAGGAAAAAGATGTTGGAGCCACTATGGATAGTTCTCTGAAATAAACTGAATGTGCAGAAGCAGCCAAAATGTTGAGCATCATGAGAATGGATATTGAGGCCAAGACAGAGGGCATCATTCTGCCATGTCACAAAACCTTGGTGTTCTCATGCCTTGAGTACTATGAGCAGTTCTGCTCCCTGCATCCAAGCAGGAATGTTGCGGAGTTATAGTACAGAGAAGGGTAACTACAATGATCAAGGGGATCGAACAGCTACATCACAAAAAGACAAGAAAAAGGCTGGGACTTTTCAATTTGGAAAGAAGACTAGTGGGGCATTATGATCAAAGTTTACAAAATTAAAAGGGTAGTGGTTTGAGGCAGGCCTTTTACTCACAAAATCCTGCAGTACTAAAATCATAGAACGTCAGGGGTTGGAAGGGACCTCTGGAGATCATTGAGTCCAACCCCCCTGCCAGAGCAGGACCAGTCTAGGGCAGGTTACACAGGAACGCATCCAGGCAGGTCTTGAAAGTCTCCAGAGAAGGAGACTCCACAACCTCTCTGGGTAGCTTGTTCCAGTGCTCTGTAACCCTTACGGTAAAGAAGAATCCTCATGTTGAGGTTGAACTTCCTGTGCTCTAGCTTGCATCCATTGCCCCTTGTCCTATCACAGGGCACAAGTGAAAAGTGGTGGCCTCTTTCTTCTTGACACCCAGCCCTCATATATTTATACACATTAATCAGATTCCCTCTCAGTTTTCTCTTCTCCAGACTAAAAAGCCCCAGGTCTCTCAACCTTTCCTCATAAGGCAGGTGTTCCAGTCCCTTAATCATCCTTGTAGCCCTCCGTTGAACTCTCTCCAGTAGTTCTCTGTCCCTCTTGAACTGGGGAGCTCAGAACTGAACACAATACTCCAGGTGAGGTCTCACCAGGGTATAGTAGAGGATCTGCTGGACACAGTCTTCTTAATGCACCCCAAGATACCATTGGCCTTCTTGGCCACAAGGAAGCACTCATCGAATCTATGAGGCAATCAGCTAAAATAGATAAAAAAAAATAAAATAAAATAAAATAAAATAAAATAAAATAAAATAAAATAAAGTGTTTTTCTGGGATTGATGGTGTCCACTTGTGCAAAAATGGATTAGACAGGTTCATAGACAACAGACTCATAAACACACACTAAAGGGAATAGACAGGGATGTACTCTGTAACATGCCTAATGCAACAGCTGTGAATATTGGGAACCAGCATTGAACATGGCCACTCTCGCATACTTTGCATAATAGCAACTCCTAATGCCACTGCTGGGGAGCGAACACTGGGCTAGGTGAGCCACTGATCTGACTCAGTAGGGCATTTCTCATGTTCTTATGTTTTTACCATTACTTAATTGATCCTCAGAATACACACGTGGGGTAAGAAAATAGTAGTATAGCCACTTTAAGTGAAGGAAATACGAGTCATCATAGAATTATCTAAGGTGTGCCAAGTGAACACAACAATTCATATTCAGAAAGTTACAAGGCCAGAGTTCCAGTCCCTTGACCTAATTGCTCGGCTAAAATTCTAGCTTGTTAATAGAACAGAGAAATGCATTTTGGCAGCTGTGTTGGGTTGACCCCAGCCAGCAGCCAAGGAGGGAGAACAGGTAATGCAAAGGCCATCACTGACCACCTCCCAAAGCAGTTCAATGTTCTGTTGGGACCTCTTTGAGACATTTTAAGCCAGGTCAATATTTCTGGTCTGGTACTGAGTATTAAAGTGAAATCGTAAATGGGCAATAAAATGTTTATCCATATTACCTTTTTTCCATAAAACATGCTTCATTCTTCGTGAACATAGAATGCTGTCAAGGCCTGACAATATTTCTCAGCCAGGGCAACCATAAAGAGAAGTGTTGGAGAATTTCTTGATTATCAGTATGTTAGGTACTCTGAGTCTTCCCCTTTTATGTGATTGTTACATGACTTCACAGTGATGGCTAGCAAGACATACCAGTTCTTGGACATACTTAGACCATAGCCATAGCCATAAACGTAACACCTGATTCCTGTCAATCAGAAAAGCCTCTCTTGCGCTTTTTTCCTTCTCTTTCTTTTATGTTCCTGTGTGATACCCACGGAATCAACCCCATGTTTAGAATGGGAGCAGTACAAGATAGATGCTGGGCCACGACAGAGCCTGTGTGCTGGCAGAACAGCAGGACTGTTCAAAGAAGTGAAGAAAAGACCCTTACTGTGATTTGTTGTGTAAGACAGACACTGGAATGGATTAGCTGTGGGGAGATGAAGAAAAATGAAAAGGAACTATTTCACATATAAAAATATGAATAAATATAATGAATAAGAGAAAGGGAAAAGCCTAAAAAATATATGAAGATGATTAAGGGAGTGGAACATCTCCCTTATGAGGAGAGGCTGAGGGAGCTGGGTCTCTTTAGCTTGGAGAAGAGGAGACTGAGGGGTGACCTCATTAATGTTTCTAAATATGTAAAGGGCAAGTGTCATGAGGATGGAGCCAGGCTCTTCTCAGTGACATCCCTTGACAGGACAAGGGGCAATGGGTGCAAGCTGGAACACAGGAGGTTCCACATAAATATGAGGAAAAACTTCTTTACGGTGAGGGTGACCGAACACTGGAACAGGCTGCCCAGAGAGGTTGTGGAGTCTCCTTCTCTGGAGATATTCAAAACCCGCCTGGACGCGTTCCTGTGTGATATGGTCTAGGCAATCCTGCCCCGGCAGGGGGATTGGACTAGATGATCTTTCGAGGTCCCTTCCAATCCCTAACATTCTGTGATTCTGTGATTCTGTGATTCTGTGATACGCTTAATTGTTACAAATGCTTGAGGTAGGGACCATGTTTTATGCATTTTACCCTACAGTAGAGTCCCGACAGTGACTGAGTCATGGATGTTTTAATCATACAAACAACTTCAGTTGGATGTAATTAGAGGACAAACTTAGTTTCCAAAAGTAAGGTTAGTTGTCATATACCTCACAAGATAAAGATTGCTCAGAGCCTAAAACTAATATAGTTTTCTTTTATTACCATTTCACTATTTTTTAGTTATTAGGTATTGCAAGTGATGCTGGAGGGAGGACTGAACTTCATGTGTTGGACTTATTATCTTGTTGCCATTCACTGTTGCTCCACTCCTTAGATGCATCATCAAAAAGGCAAGGAACTCCACGGTTCTAAATAGTGAGTTTCATTTCTAAATTAATTAAATGAGAGAAAAATCATACAGGTAAATGTTGACAGTCACTTAAAGCCATTAAAAAGGATGGAGTGGCTAGCTGTAAATTCAGCTAAGAAATGTATTTGTCACTTGCAATAGACAGAGGCACTCAGGAAGCAGCAAAGTAAGGTTAAGCAGATAAAATAAATACAACCCTTTATAATGTTTCATTAGTTAGTTCAGATGTGTACAATCGGATTGTATTTGATTTTTTTTGCCTCTAGAAAGACAGTGGTACAAGGATCCTGGATTAACACATATAGGTTTATGCAATTATTAGCAGTCGGAAGAATTCCACAGTGTGAAGAACTGGAATTATTTTCCAGAGGTAGGAAGGATATTTATTTTCACTAAATGTCGAATGAGTTACCAAAGTATAGCTAGCAAATCGATTAACGGACGCCTAAATCTTTTGCTGTTCTTGTTTTATTGGATTTATTGTCTGTATTGCATTTATCATTCTCTCCCAAAAGATCCACTTCCTTCCTTGTTTTTTGCAGTTCTGTTTCTCAGCGGTCATATCCCTGATTGCTCCCTCTGTATCTGCTTTATTAGCTCTTAATTTCTCTCTGTTCTGCAGATGTTTCTCTGAGTTCAGCTCCATTTTCACCATTTCCTTCTCATCTCTTCCAGAGATTTCCTTAGGCCTCCATAATTTTGAGTCTTGTATCTTTCCTCCTTCCTCTCTGAGTATTTCCCTTATTGAGCCTTGCAGTTGTATTTCAATCACTTCCTTCTGCATTTCTTGCCCATATCTCAGTTTAAGCAGAAGTGAACTTTTGGCCTACTATTTCCTAACATGTATTAGGTGATGTAACATGCAAACACTTAAAATATTTCAGATAAAAAAAAATATCGCCAAGCTCTAAAGGTGTTTTTTGTCTTTAGAACTGAGGACTCTTTGCAGTCAGTACCCGTCTCTGAAGCTGCAGAACCTTCTCCCTCCTGTCTGCTCTTTGGTAGTGCCGAATACTGCAAAAGTGCATATAGAAAGTATATTTTATCCGTTCTTCTTTCTCTCTCACAACTTAAAATTCACTGTCATCCCATTATCCAGATTGACCATCATGGTTTCATCTCCGCGCCTTCCATAATACCTGCTATACAAGCCGGATCTGCCTAAGTCCAATTGCATTTTAGACCTGAAAACATCCAAAATTTGTCCTTTCATCTGTATCCATTTCTCAATCGTTTGGTTATCTATGACCTTATTGCTTTAATCTTCCCACCTTGATCCAACCTCAGTCTCACTTTTTTCTTTGGTCTGAGCAGAATGTGACTGTTACATTCTGTTCTTACCAACCTATAAGGATCCCAAAATATTTATTTTTCTGACAACTCTGCTTCAGTTCCTTTATGTTCTCACAGTAATCTCTCAGATTGCCTCTATTTCCTTTCCTGCTTTTGACTTCCTGCGGCCTCTCATGCTGCCTCCGGTTCTCGGCAGAAGCCTGTATGTCTCATTTGTTAGCTCTAGCATATCTTGCTCTTCTTTTTCAGACTGCTTCTCTCCTACTTTAAAATACAAATGTTAGCCATATTCTTTCACTCTAGAAATTCTTTC
Source organism: Nyctibius grandis (assembly GCF_013368605.1). Lineage (NCBI taxonomy): Eukaryota > Metazoa > Chordata > Aves > Nyctibiiformes > Nyctibiidae > Nyctibius > Nyctibius grandis. Next base: position 43,527,404 of record NC_090661.1, read on the forward strand.
TTTTTCCCGAATACTGGGAATTCCTTTCTTCTTCCTTGGATTCAGCTATATCTTCAACACCAAGAGTCCTTCATTTTACTGTATCATTTATAGTATGTGCAGTGCTGCATAGATTGTTAATAAAGAAATCTAAATTTTTAAAGGAAAGATTTAACGGAAGGCTAGGCATGGAAAGAATGTGGGTGTTTACTTTGCCTTTCTGCATTGTCATCCTGTATATTTTTATACAGGATGACAATATTCTGTCATCCTGTATAAAAATATATTCTGTATATTTTTATATATATTCTGTATATTTTTTATTTTTCTTGTTGAAGAAGAGAAAAGCTACATAGATGAGCTAGAAACCCATGTACTGGTTTGGGGAATACAGCTTTATCAAATCCATAGGCAATGTTTGAGAGAGTTTAGATGGGAAGGTTTAGAAGTCTGTGACAGGATAGTAACTTTCTATTGCTTTTTTTTAAGCAAAAGAAATAGATTGTGTTTTCCATGAATGTGAATGTTTAATAAACAATGAAATGCTGAATGAAGTTAGAATATAAATCCCTTTAAAATTGATATGTTTATTCTGGTAAAATTTGACACAATCTCTCTAATTTGAAGAGCAGTGGAAGTAATATCTACTTGAACAAATTTCACGTAGCATGCAGGCGTATTGTGGGTTAATCCTAAACAATGTGCATCTCCAAAGGTCTTCACAATGTTTTGAGCATTTGTTCTTTTTTTTCTCTTAACATGCCTGAAATGGAAATTCATCTGAGAACAGTGTTTTCATTCGTGTTTTCACAGAAGCACATTTGCATGCCCTAGAAAAGAATGAATATTATGAATGAGAGCTCTCCCCAAAAGTCTTTAATTATATGTCTGTGTATCAATATGTAATATTTTATGTTTCCTCCGTTTTTTTATTCTTTTAGCTGACACAGGCAGACTTTGAAAGGAGTAAAATCGGCAATGTAACAACGAAATGCATGCAAACTTGTTAAATGTGATTGCAAAATAAAAAGCTTCAGTCAGTATGATCAGTTAAAAAAAAAAGATAGCCAGCAAACTGTCTATCATGTGATGAAATTTGACAGTAGGGATTATGGCTTTGATGGACCAGAACAGCTAATAGAAGAAGCTGACATTTTTGAAACCCCGCTAATTAAGGGTTCCTTCCTTAATATTAAAATAAAGTCTTTGTCTGGGTTTTATGGTTGGAGAATCAGGTGTTTTCATTAATATATGCCAGTCAGTCTTAATAAGCTTGGAGGGCAGAGGAAGTTATTATTGAGTGACCTTCTACAAAATAAGCATGTTGCTAAGGGCTCTAACCCTGCCCTGTTCAGACTGATGAATCTCATTTCCAATGCAAAAGCTTCACAAGAAATCCAAGTATTCTCTGTGCAATCACAGAAAATAATCCTTGTGTCTCTTGTAATGTCCAGAATTGCCACTTACTATACTACTACTGTACAATGAATATTACAATACATATTATTTTTCTAGCACAATTGTCTACATTTCTGAATTGACAGGAATAGAAAAACTTATTGTCAAGACACTTGTATTGAAAAGTCAGCTCATTTTAATACTTCTCAAATAGTCATCTACCTTGTTCATGAATTATAATGCACAGAATACATCTAACAATACTAGCTTTGAAAAAGAGATATGTCTGTATTATTCCATATTCATTTTCAAATAGATTTCAAACAGATTTTAAACCATTCATTGAAATTCATTGAAATGATAAATTCACAGTTGGATTTTGATTGACTCTTAATCTAATTTTACATTTGATAAGTTTTCATCTTTTTTTTTAGTAGTAATTTTGATTTTCTGTAGATTTTTCAAGCTAAGTGAAAGGGTATGGTAAGCTACTAAGACTCATCATTTATTTGCTGATAGAAATTAGAAAATGAACTAGTGAATGATGAAATAAGTGCACCATTGTAACCACCAGTGATGTCTCTCATATTGACTCTGTGTGGACTGGGCAATTTCCAACACCCCAAGACTTTCTGCAGATATTTACTAATGCTTTCTTGCTTTTTGCTTTACTTTCTTTTCTCTCACTAGGTCAAGTCAGTACTCTAAATGGTTCTGTGAGAAACTGCACTCATAATAAATAGAGTGGATAATGGATGAAATTCAAAGCAACACATCCAGTTTGCTGACACTATGCTAATAAAATAATATGGCTGCCAAGTAGAAATGTCAGAGTTAGGAGAATATACACGCTCCCAGGTCATTGAGTGAATCTCTAGAAGCTGAGTATTTAATAGGAAGCAACCAACTGCATCACATTTGCAGATCTCCTTCCTTTAATTGATGGCACAGCAGATGGATCTACTTTTTTCTTATCCAAACCAAACTAATCTATCACAATCTGTAGAGTATTTGATGAAACTTATTCCAAACAAGTTTGTTTCTTTATTTACATTGATGATCAGGCTAAACTGGCTTCAGAAATCAAACACTGCAACAGAACTAGATATACATACTCTTGGATAGTTCTTACTGTATATCATTACATCCATAAATACATTGTAAACCAGTGAGACAGTTCAAACCACTGCAAATGTTAGAAAAGACAAAACTGAGGCCCATGTATTTCATTTTTGTCTAGGCATTTTGTTCCCAGAGCATTTTGACGGAGCATTACATGATAAAATAAAATAAAATAAATAAAATACTAAAAAAAATAGTGCCCTGTGAAACATATCCCATCTTAAAAAAGACCTACTGTCCAAGGCAATGTTTGAGTTATTTCTGAATGCCTAATAGATGCCAGATTTGAATACAATAGCACTATTTAGTCCAGTTAGTCTACAAAGTGCTTTGAATATGAAGGGCTCTCTGTATTCTGTTCCATTAAAGTCAAAGCCATCTATGCACCTTGAACTTTTTGTATCTCTACTTGATTTATGTATTTGCAGTTTGGGATTTTCTGCTACTTTATCCCATGAATGTTTTTCCCGCAAATAAAAGTAACTTGATTTAGCTCCATAACTAACCTTGAACCTATTCAATTTGGACTACTCCATGGGAAAGGAAAAAGTAATAAGTGCAACATTGTTCTTAGAATGTGTAAAACTGATCAATTTAAAATCCCCACAGGTCTTTCTTGCTTCTTTGTGTTTGAGGGAAGTGTGTGGTCTGGCTGTGGATGAAGATGCTGGAGGTCGGGGAGCTAGCTTAAGTGTGATCAGTGATTTCCACTTTGTTTCTAGTGGACAGATATGAACAATACAGGGAAAACAGCCCATACAGTACTTACTAGCATCTCATTAGCAGCTGCAAATCACCAGGAGAAAAACATTAAATCTACCCTAAGAATGCTTCTTTCAGGTATGGTGTTGGGGCACCTAACATACTGCTGCTCTGTAGCTGTTTCTCTTCTTTTAGTATTTTAGTATTTAAAGAAATGCAAAGTAAAACACTTGAAGCACCTGAAAGTGGTCAAAAAGAAAGCAGTAGGAGTCACAATCCTTGCATGTCAATAAGTTTTGGAGGATTTTTTTTTCCTCACTGCTTACACTGAGTTTAGAACTCCAAAGCTTACTGTTAAAGTCTGATCGAAAACCTGCTGATTTCTGATGACAAAGCTCTTGTAGACATCAATGTGAGTAAGAACTAACCCTCGGAGAGAACAGAAATATTCCATTCTCATCGTTGTTGACACTGCGTTGGTAATTGTATGACAAGGTCTTTCTTACACCTTCAGCAGTATTTTATGCAGTGCCTGCTGTGGCTCATCTAAGAGCCAATATTAGTGCTCATGCACCAAAAAAAGTAAAAGTAAAGCAGAAATGCTATCTTTATGCAGAAATCGATATTAATAAATAAAACAACCAAAGTCACTTTACTCAAATACTGTAAATGCTATATTTTTTACTGTAAATGTAATTGAAACAAGGTCATTCATTTTGCTGCTGGAAAACAAATGGAATACTAAGCTAGATTTACTCCTTCTGCAAGAATAAAGGATTTTTGTGAAGGAGGAACGAAATTTATTCTACAGCAGAAGCCAACAGGTGATTTTCACTTCCACACATTGTGAGTGTAGCTCAGTACAGGAGTTATGATGAGAAAAGGATGCTCCAGGATGTTTGGAAAGGACTCCCTGATTGCTGACAATGGAGTAATATTGTAGTAAGTGTGGTATCCAGTTTGAAAACTCCTGTAATATTAGCGTGCCTTGACAAAGGGAAGTGCCAAATCCAGGTTCAGTATATCTTTATGTAGATTCTCATGATTTAACATTAATGCTGTGATTAGAAGGAGTGGTGTATGAAATGTGAGGCTTGAGCTAAATGTGGCAGGACACAGGGTGCCCAGAGGATGCCCCAATGTGCTGAATTATCTGTCTGCATGCCATTAGTCATACAGATGTATGAGTACTCACAGAAGGGAACGTTTCAGAGCCAAGACCAATGTAAACCAATTGAACGGATTAAAAAGACACAACCCGACATATTTATGCAGTACACAACGTTTAGGGTCTAGAGCTGTGGGTAGATGGCTAATTTAGCATAGAAGAAAGAGCACAAAAGTAGCTGTAACAGCAGCCAGAATAGTCAGCATGTCCCACTCTACCCACACATTTGTGAATCGTGTAGTCTCACTTGAGGTTTAGACTGCAAGGTCCTTAGGACATTGGAAGGGCTTCCCTTCCAGCCTGGCACAGGGTCACAGAGGCTTGTACAAAGAACTTTATTTCCTTCATTCTGAGGTCATATAGGGTTGCAGAGAACTGCCATGGGCAATCTCTGTACAAGATGAAGAGAAAATAAAAACAAAGGTACAAGAGAAAATGGGAGCTGAGCTGAGCAAAAGCAGATGTCCAGTCATGTCTGTTTAATACCCAGTGCTAGTGTTAGCTGCCTTGCATATGCTTGCTCCTGATAGACTAGGTGCCACTTCATGTCAGCTGCAGAAGGCTACAAGGCCCCACCCTGTCCCAACAGGAAAAATCTCTAGTTGATGGCTGCCTAACATAAAGGTATTAAGGATTGTGTATCCATGGCAAAAATTTCAAAAGAGCTGTCCCAGTCTGAGCATCCAGAATCAAAGGCTGCTTTTGAAAAGTTGACCCTGGCCTTTACGGAAGCACTGCAAAGACTTTTCTTATAATGTTTCCTGAAAGGTAAATTTGAATCTCATTCTGTATTCCTGCATTGGAGTAAATTGAAAGTGCCTCCACTGATGTCAACAGTTTAATGAAAATTGCGGTAATTTCATGGATTTTTTTTTAGTAACCTATGCTAAATGAGTTACATGTTGCTGTATATATATGCACAAGTGTACAGTAATTGAAAGACTTTTTATTCTGTCCCGTTCACTATTGAAGAGAAGTTTTTCTTTCTCCTCTCTCTACTAGTATATACAAAACCTTATTCAGACGGGCTTTCAATTTCTGTGTCTGTCCTTGAGATACATGAACTAAAATTTAAAGTAAGATGGATAGGGAAAGAACAGCATTTCTGCCAAAGCGGTTCAATATTCAGCAGAATCCTGGGATATGTAAAAGTTGTGAAAAGGGAGCTATGATGCCAATTAGTCCAGAGGAAAACCTATTCTAATTGTGTTACCACATCACATTGTATTTCACTGTCTTACTGGTGTATTATTTTCTAAATTGTAGTACATTGTGGCGATTGTCATATTGCATTCCATACTTCACCTCCAGTCTTCCTTGTTGGGTTACATGGAACTTAGTATCTAGAGAAACACGAAATAACCAGAAAATAGAAAATATATATATAAATGCTTATTCAACTATCGACAATTTAGTGTATTAATCCTAATATGGAAAAATTCAGTATAGCATAGGTATATTACTGCTTTTTCTGTTGCTGAGATATTTGTCACCATATTTCACCTTAAAAAGAATTTAATTAACCACTCCTTAATCACAACTTAATCATTAAGGGGTTTACAGTGCACTGTCCATTTCCACAACCTCAAAGTACTGTTTATCCATTTAATCAAATGAGATTTACTGTAGCACTAACATTTGTTGTTGCAATAATACCACAGTATTGCTTAGTACAGGAAGAATAGCAAAGGCTATTGATATGTCTGTCTGAAAAGGCAAATTAATCCTTGTTTCCATTTATCCAGCAGGATGTAATGATTCTGATTTAGAAAAATCACCTGAACTTCAAAACAGTTACATTATTCACCAAACTGTGAAGTTACTAAATGCGAAATGCTAATATCTCAGATATTTTTATAATTTTCAGGATTTTATGGCATAACAGTGACTTCTTTAAAAGTCTTAAGAGGACTTAAAAGTCCTCTGAGATTTTTGGAAATGTCATGAAAAAAAGAGTATTGTCTAACAGGCTATTAAAAAAAATTAAAAATTGCTAACGAGTTTTTCTGCTAAAGAATCTGCAGTTTCCTGTTGCTGTAAGCAGACACGGAGGTCCACACTCCACAGTCACTTCATTAGTAACAATCTGCGGCAATTCTTTTGAAGTCAGTACAGTTAACCAGCTGTAAAACCAATGTTACTGAAATGAAATCCAGACCCCCATGGCCATGCTTTCCGCCATGTACCACACTCAATTCTCATGCTTCTTTCAGACTCTCACTATTGTTAATAGTGAAACAATAGTATCTCAGATACTACAGAGTGGTAGCCACTGGTAAATTTATATTCTTTATAGTGGTGCCCACTGTGACTGAAGAGTAGCAAATGCAGTCAGCATGCATGACTCGTCTTGCTCAGAGCCACACAAGCCAGGAGTATAGCTAGAGACCTTTTGACAGCTAGCACAATACTCATTCCTCTAGAGCGTATTGCATGCATCCGATACATATTCAGTTCAGTTAGAAAAAAAGTTTTTTCTACCAATCAGGGCAGTGTATGAAAATAATTCCATCTCTCCGTGCTGCATGCATCATGATTATGGATGTGCTGAAGCACCAATAATCAATCTCAGTTACTGGAGAACATGTTGTCACTTGCTGCTCTTAGTCATGCAAAGCATTGTACAAAGAAGCAGAGGTAATACAGGTTGATTTTCATGGAGGTATTATTGTACATGAAGTACTGAGATGTTATACATTATGATAGGAGCACAAGCTGCTCAGTGCTGTTCATTTTGCTGTGTTTTTATAAATGATTATGAAAGTAAAATATAAGCTGCATGGCTATACTGTCAGCTAGAGTACCTTGGGCTTTTCTCCCACTTTCTCCCACCCATCCAAGCAACTTGCAGAGGTGGCATTATCAGGCTTTTTTTCCTCCTCCCAATGAACTGTTTTCTTTCTGCAGGGATTAGTTTAAAATGATGCAATCCATATCCTATAAAATTGACATCTCTTTGTAAGTTGTAACAGTTGTGGCAGCTGGTAACAGAACAGTTCAGAGGTGCAGAGATTGTCCGTATTAAGCAAAACAACAAAACATTCACTTGCATCGCATTTACCTTGAGGAAACTTCAGCACAGGTTTAACATTAAGCCTGTGCTTAGTGTTTTGTAGAGTTGTAAAACCCTGAAAAGGCTGCGCTCTCAGCAGCAAACAGAAGCCTAAAACTCAGCGAGTGCTACTGAATTGACTTCCAATGAGTACAAAATAAATTAATTTGAAGGCTGAAAAAAATCTCTGAATTCTGCACCTTATGCCAAAGATTTTGTTACACCCAGAGCTGTAAATCTGATGAAGAGTAAATTGGCTAATGAAAAGACCCAACCTGTGCAATTATATAGGGTCTTCTTAAAGTCTGATATTTCCTTTTAGAGTCTGTGTTTTTTAGGCTACAGGCTGAAATGAAGCACGCTATTAAACTGCCACTTCTGGGTATTAGGTTGTTCATGGCTTCTTTCTATTTTTGTCACCCAAGGTTGCAGTGATTTTCTCAGGGATTTCTGTTGTTATTGCCATACTAGTCCATAGTATAGCTAGGTCATAGCATTGTTTTGAATGATCTTGAGTTCAGCTCAAGATTGGAAGTAGGAACAAATTAGATCATAGCTCTTCTTGTAACCCCATATGCAGAAAAGGAAAATATAATTGCATTTTTGTTTCATCTTTCATGCTTACAGCACTGGTGTCATTAACCCATCTGTATCCTGAGAACATACAGGTTTATTTGCAACATCTTGTAACAATAGTGAATGCATGAATAAGAATAATGTTATTCAAAAAAATCCTGCTCTTTTTGGTTTGTTTAAAATACTTTAATAGAACGTACGCAAAATTCCAATTTGAGCACTTGGAATTCTGTTTCCATGGGCTTGGTAACAGTGATCTTGAACCTTGCCATTGCTCCTTATAAAGTACTTCTCACAGATAGTATGCTGGAATTTCCCTTGCCTGGCTTCACCACTAGCTCCTCAGATCAGTGTCTCTTGCTTCTTTCCTGAAGACAAGTGAAGATCGCCAAGGTCTGTGTCTGGTAAATGTCCTGCCCTATAAAGCCCATACATTTCTGTGTTTCTGCTATTAGAGCAGTTTATTCCTGCGCATGTGCTTTCTCATTTCACTTCTGCCCAGGCTGCCCTTGAACCATGACTGTTTTCTGGGGAGATGGGAGCAGGTGGGTGTGGAGTGGAGAGGAGTGAAGCAAAGCTCCGGTTCTCATGGTGCCTTTCCTGCCTCAAACATTTAGGGTTAATAATTTTATATGTAGCGTGTTCTGAGGTAGTTTTTCTTGTTGCCATTTGCTGTGGGATGTGGGAGTACTTGTATTTGAAATGGATACTTGGACTTCATAGTTTAATGTAGCTAATAATACAACCATGGAATGAAAGATATGCTGAAGTATTTCAGAAGAGGAGTTGTGATTGAAATAACAGCAGCTAAAAGCTGACAGAGAGAGATTATCAAAGTGCTGCAGTTTACCTTCATACAGGAGGAGAGTGGCTTTTTTCATATGCACTAATCCCCAAATAACCATCAAGAAATATTAAAATACACATTTTATTAGTTTCATTTAATTTCTTAATTGCTCAAATTCAGTTTACCAATTTATTGCTGTGTGAAATGCTTAGAGGCGATGCGTACATTAAAGGGATTATTTACATGTAATCCCTCCCTCCCAAAGGATACAAACTGATCATTTATGAATCCTGATTTACACTCTGTAACAATACCAGATGAATGAAATAGTTACTGTAGAGTGATGTAGCTCCTGGAAGTGCAATACTGTGTGGAGTATGATTTAGTACTAAAACTGAACTATCTCGTTTTTACTGATGATTTTAGGAAAGGTGTGTGAACTTCACTTTTAGAATTTAGATGAGCCAAACTAAAACTGCTTGCTGCAATAGAACCATTTATTTTCTGGGAATATGTGCAATGAAGACATTAAATTTAACCTTGGGGAAAAGTCTATTTTAAAATGTAACCCATGTTCTTTTTGGGGTGTGGATTATTTTCAGCTAGGGTTGTGATTTTACAGGAAGGAGATTTATAATTAGTTTTAACATAATTGGCAGGGATTTGCTGTTGAGGTGAAGCCTTGCAGCTTGCTCCCTGCCTGTGGATATCACTGTGGGTATCGGTTTGCCAGCCAAAAGGTGTGAAAGCAAGATGTAATAAGAGAAAGGAGAAATCAGAAACATTAACCACAGTGAACCAAAAGGAATAAAGCTTTAAGAAGTCTCTAAGTACATTATATAGAAGGAAATGCCTTTAACCTGCAGTCTACTCATTGCAGAACTTTACAGAATGATAAAATTCACCTCTAGTTTAAAAGCGGTATTTACTTCTCCTGTCAGTGTTATCCCTACCCCTTCTCTTTGGCCAGACATAACCTGTTGTACTAGAAATGCTCACATTTCAAAAGCATGACCATCTGTGCCAGCAGTAAATAACATTAGGACTTAAGAGAATCTGCAAAAGCAATAGTCTCTAGCTTAAAAATCAAATACCTGAAACCTGAAATATCTGTCTCCATCACTTAAGAATTACTCTGCGTTTCAGCTTGTTTAGAATTCCCCCTCATCCTTTATTGGGGTATTTCTACATGCTTGTGCTTTACTCTCATTTCCCCACAGATCGTGGTCTCCATAGACTGGCAAATACAAAATAATTAAATGTTTAAAGAGATGCATATTGTCTGTTTTATTAGATTGAGATGGAATAAGCTAACACCAGCAAAAGAAAACAATTTGCCAGTCCGCACTGCCTGACCTTTCTTATACCTAGCGCTCCTCTATGATTATTGAGCTAATGAACTTTATTGATGAAAAATTACTTATCTGCATGTATTCTTAAATTCTGTGGCATAGCTTTAAATAAATACATTGTCTACCTCATACAAGTTTATGTGTGTGTATTTATAACAATGTAGTGGATCATTGTGAAAATGGTTTATTTTCATTAGTTTTGTGGTTTTATTTGTTCATGTTATGGAGACAGTAATTATATCTGCACATCTATGGCTGAACTGAGATTTGCATGCTGAGCAGGCATCCATAAACATAAGTTTTTGGTTTATATGTATACACACACACACATTTTCCTCTCTATAATTATGTGATGTTTCATTAAGTTACATAGATATGTTTGTACGTTTGTATCTTTATATATTTAGTGTGTACAAACACAGGCTGGTACTCGTACCATTTTATTTTATTTGCATGACTTTGCAGGAAAAAAAAAAATCACACCAGACCCTAAATGAGTGCTGTTTGTCTTGTCTAACTGAGTGTCTTTGTTTCTAATGACAGGAGGGCTACATCCAGTGTTTAAAGTGCAGCACATTAGAACTTGGGAGATAGAAAAGCTTACATGGATTGCATGTTTCACACCTCCCCCCCCCCCGCCTTTTTTTTTGCCCCTACAGGTGGAACTGACAGGCAGCAGTGTGTTTGACTACGTCCACCCAGGAGACCATGTGGAGATGGCAGAGCAGCTGGGCATGAAGCTTCCCCCGGGGCGAGGCCTTCTCTCGCAGGGTACAGCAGAGGATGGAGCCAGCTCAGCATCCTCATCTTCCCAGTCCGAGACCCCTGAGCCAGGTGGGAATTGCAATTGCAATGAGTAGGTTGGCGGGCAGGACCTTTACCAAATGATTGAGCTCAAGTCGCTGGTGTGAAAAGACTATAAATAGGTCTAATGGTATTTAACAATTCAGGGCAGCTTCGAGTTCCAAGCAGTAATTAAATAAGGAAGAGATTTGAAAATAAAGAGACATTTTAATAAGTATAATAGCAAAGATCTAATTTTGGTTGAACAATACATACAAAAGGTACTAGTTCGTTTAGTTTCTCTTTCAAATTATTGAAAAGGTTCAGATTTAGTATCTCGTCTCTTTTATTGTTACAGTGGTTAAAAGCAATGCATTTATTTATTATTCAGCAAAATCTTTGAATAGGCTTTATGAATATTAGCTTGCAAAGAATGAAAAGTATTTGGGACTTGTAGAATTCTTCGGGTTTTTTTTAACATCAGAAGGTACTTGAAAGACGTGAACAGATAAATTAAGGCTAAAAAGAAAACAGTAATGGCTACATTTTAAACTGCCTTTCCAACCTCAGTATTTAATTAGATCAATTGTATAGAGGAATGAACAGAGGTGACATTCCTCATTGGAATTCCTACCAGGCCTCTTATAGACTTTGCATTCAGAATGTTCCCATTTTCATTGTGTTGTACTGATGATAATTTAAGTATTAGGGGAAAATCCATTTATAAATTAAACAAAATGACTTGATATCCATCAGTCCCCTAGTTCATCAAGCTGTTCAAACACGAGGAAGATTGGCTGGTCGGCCTGGGTCTTCTGAGAGCTCTGGTAATTAGATCTGCGAAGGATTTATTCTTTGCTGATTGGGGCTTTAAATTAATTGAAGTTCCACATTTGTGGTTTTGTCCTTTTTGTACTTTTTTAGAGGAGATATTTCATATTCTTGTGTGGTGGAGTGCTTGGCCAAGCAGCAGTGGTTTAAATGTTAATTTTTCTCATGAGAAGTTTAAGATTTTTAATGAATCAAAGCCTGATTTGAAGTGCAAAGTTTTATTTGCTTACTTGGGAAATTATTTTTTTACTATTTAAAGATGTTTGTACTGTACTTGATCTGTTGTTTTGAAACGGGCTCTTAAGAAAAAAGTATTTTATTACTGAGCATTAAAAACGACAAAAGGAAATAAAGCTTAAAGCTAATGTTAGAAATGTTGGAGCAAGCAGAAAAATATAAAAGTGCTTCTCTATGTGAGCTGTAGAAGCATGGAAAAATTAATCTATATTTAATGTGCTAAATATTATGTTCACAATACCATCTGGAAGCCATCACAGAAGGAAATACGTAAAGAATATATACAATCAAGATATGTTTGTACAGAACTCAATAAAAGGAGAAAAAGAAAGATCCATTCTCTAGGGACTTGAGTTAAATGTTTTTTCTCAAAATAATCCTTGTTCCATTGTGACCCCATGTGAGGGAAGTTGACAAATGCAGCTGAGGGCATTGCCATGCAATAAGCTTCCCAACTTATTGATCTGGGGGTTAACTTATGGTTCGGGAAGCAGGAATCCAAGAAGATTGCTTGAAATCCTGTATCTGGATTTTTTTCTTCATCTGCCTTTCATTGCCATTAGGATTATTGAAACAGCCTTATTTGCAGCAGAGAACCCAGAATCAGTAATAGTGTTTGTGCTTGTCTATTGTTACTCCCAGAGCTCAACCTAGGCTGTAGTCCAATTCGCTGTCTCTAGTGAATTCTTAATATTAGATAGGAAGATATCCCATTTTAGGTTTGATGGAGGAGCCTTTCTGGGTTTCATCCTGCTTTGAATGAGCACCCACTTCGTCTCATTCAGAGGGGAACTGGGTAAGGGGAGAGGGAGGGATATACAACTCATGTCCATTGCTGTGCATGCTGCAAAAAAATAAATGCCCATTGCTGTAATTGCTGCCACCAGGTGTTAGAGTTTATGTTTCGGTTTTGGCTTTATATGCCCTACAAATAAGGTTGTTCCACTTAGATTGTTACAGTGTGTAGGTAAAAAATTAAAAAAAATAAAACAGCTCATTTCGGTTTTCTTTTTTTTCCCATTTGACACTTCCCTCATATCACTAGTGACCTTTGTTTTTCTCCAAATGTATTTAATCTTAAAGCCAAGGGCCACTACTTATAAGCAATCACAAGTGCAGATTCGTTTTGCAATTTTTCTCACCCTGAACATGGGTTTTTCAACACTGCCATTTGCATTTTATGGCACTACAAGTTTATAATATTCAGGCTGGAAAGATTTGGCCTCTGTTGTTTGTACATGGGTAAGAGGAATGAATTGTTGCTTAAAGAAAATATATGCTGCTCTTGTTATGTAAATCCTTGGTTGCAGTTTTGTCAAACTGCAGCTAATAACGACATTTAAATTGACTGGTAGATTTCTGTGAAGCAGGGTAGGGTGCTACCTTTAACTAAATATCTTCACTAATGCAGATGATAGCTCCGAGGGAGTTTGTTAGAAAGTTAGTGTCAAGCTCTACATCTCAAAGCTCCTTATGGTTCCTTAAAAACTGAAAGAATTTTAACTAGATTTTCTGTATCTTAATAACACAAAAGAATGTTTTTGAAGACTGCTGTTCATTGCATCATAATCTCTTTAACTCTGTTAAGACACTAACATATTTTTTAAATAACAGTGTGTGTAATTTTAGGGGAAAAAGGATATCAATATGTGATTATTATGAAAATGAAGAGGCAGCTAGTAGGTATGGAATTTTTCAGAATCCTTGATGTGTTCAGTGTAGCATTACTAAATGACTGAACTCTAAATAACATTTGGCATTATAATAGAAGAAAATAACTGACTAAGCTAGTCTAAGAAGCAGTGATACTGCATCATAATAAGAAGTGTTTTTTTTCAAGCAGCAGACTTTCTTCTCTGAAATTAGACTGAAGATAATGGGGGGTAATTAAAGATATATCCTTACCGGTCAGCAAAGCACAAAAGAATTAGGTTTAAGGACACACTTTCAGAAGACATATTTGAGAAAAAACTTTACTCAAGTGAGTAGCTGTTTTCAAGACTAGCCCCTCAGTGGGTACGTTCTTTGACTGAAATCCCTGAAACCTTCAATTCAGCTTAATATTAACAGTGAATATTTTAAGGTAATTTGAAAGCCTTGATGTAGAACCTATCATGCAGGCTTCCGTTGTGAGAAGAGAACCTCTGGACCATGCTCCCTGGATGGTTAATTTACTTTTTCTATATATCTACTTGTGTCTTTTTATTAGTTGTAATAGTTCTGCAGGCTTCGGATTATAATGGCAATACCGTCCTTTTAATAAATTCAGTGTAGCAACTGTTAAGTGCCTAGTAAATGGAAAACCAGCTGTTTTCAAGGAGCAACAGAATAAGGAAAAAAATATCTTTCTTTGGGCAAAACAGTTATCCAAGGGTTATAAGAACTACGGTATATTTCTCTGTGGTAAAGAAACACTTCCCTTTCTGTTCCTAAAACCATCTTATATCTCTAACATCAGTTAGTAACTGTAAGACTGGTGTCAGGAATAACATATCCCAGCTGCATTTTAGAATGAATTGAGCTGGGACAAGGGGTCCTTGGAGCTTACTGAATGGGTGAGAGCTTTTAAAGGGAGAAATCAATACCACAGCAGGATTTAGACAACTTAGCAAAATATATCAGACAACTTTGGTCAAAGTTTAGCTACAACAGCAAGTTAACCCATGGAGTTCCCGAAGTACAGTCTATAGCATTTCACTTAAACTCTTAGCTGAAAAGCAGAACATTACTCTAGCAGGGGACTGGAAGTATCCAGAAAGTAAAGGTTGCAAATCCATTTCACTTAAAGGTCTCGTCCTTGCATCTATTATCCAAAACCTCTTTGTGTTTTTTCACATCTGACCTAAGTTAGACATGAGCAATTAAAGAATTGCTCAACTAAGTAAAATTTCTCAAATGTAAAGAAAATTTACACTTTTTTCTGAGTTACTACTTAGTAGAACAGGTACCTTTCTTAGAAGGAAGAAGCAATAATAAAAAGACTAAAAGACTTTCTTGGGGAAAGTCTTGGTAGAGATGAATACCTCTGGTTTGTTTGGGTGGAAGAGATTAGCATCTGAAAGGTCTGTCATTGCAAGTGTATTTGCTCAGGTCTTAGCAGAACATACTTTTAGTAACTGCATTTCCCGTGCATGGATTGACATCAGACACAAGGGCAGCTTCCCATAAGCTAACGCTGGGTTCGTGTGAGGGAAACTGTAACTTCCTTATAACACGTCCTGTGAAGAAATGTCAGAAGACAAAAAAAACCCAACACCCAAACCCAAGAAGTGTCTCAGGCAGAACTGAAGAGTGATTTTGGAGTTTCTGTAATATTCTGTTAATTCTAGATTTCTAGATTTTCACTTTTAAAATCTCTTTTTTCCTTTTGAAATTACACATAAATAGTAAGAGCCTGTAAAAAGACTAAGTAAATGGCCAGTAAAGTGATGCTGTGAGCAGTCATATACTACAAGTAAAATGTAGAGGAGTCACTCCTTTCCCACACTGTCCATTTCAGTAAAGTATGAATTTAAAAAGCCCAGTTGGAAGTATTCAGATGATAGCATTGCATAGCAATTAAATTGTTTCTTTGGGTGGTTTCAAAACAAAGGAAATTAAAAACATAAAATTACATTAACACTTCACTGAACACTGAACTTCCTTGTGGTGCTGCGATCAAACAGAGTTAGGCTGTGGGAAATGATATTTCTGATAGTGTTTTAAAGCCCCATCCACCTTCAGTTAAGGTGTGAATGTTTCAGGTTCACCATTAGGCATTCTTAGTGGCCCTCAGCAAAAGTATACAGGATTGAAAATCTTTCTTTTAAGTATTTTCTCATTTTTTACATAATCCTATTCAAGTCATAAAATATGAACAGTTCACTTTGTGGCTGGAATTAATACATTTGCTGGAAAGTTGTGGTTTTTGACTCTTCCTGAATCTTCATGTGTGCCCAGGTACCTCCCAAGCTGCAGCACCTGTTGACGTACCCAAGCCAGTTTCAGATTTGTTGATTTGGGTATTGCCAACAATGGTGCTAAAGCAGCATGGATCTCACCTCTATTGCAAAATTCACTTCAAATCTGGGTACATATTCAGAAGAATCAGCTGGAGACAGCTATTATTGCTCAGAGTTGTCTGTGACTAAAAAAGACACTCTTTTATAAAAATGTTGTAATATTCCTTTTAACAGGGAAAGAGTTTATCGTATCCATGTGTAATAAAACCCAAAAGAGTAGGATAGGGCCTAGAACCTAGGAGACATCCACCTCAATTTTTGTTTTACTGTTTTCTTTAATCGCACATTCAGACAAGAACAGTTTATTAGGACTATGAATCGGGAGTTTGTTAAAGTCACTTAAGAGGTTACTGCCTCGGTTACACACCATGACCGCTGCCACAGATTAGTGCCACCAAAGGTGAGGGAAGAGCAAGGAGAGCTTGTTCACTTGTCAGTTGTCACGTTCACAGCCAGGATATTAATACAAGCTGAAACCGGTGGTGGTTTCAATAGTGGTCAAGCTGAACAGTGAATTGCAGCTGCTGAGAAGCAGAAACACCATGCTTGGCAACCTCAGGCAGAAAGATGGCAGAGACCTAGCAGGCAGACACCTTTTAAATCATCTCAGCAGGAATCATCAGAGATTTGGGGGTCAGAGTCCCCTATCTGTAAAAGCAACAGGGAGGGCAAACCTCATGCGATGCCAAAGGGAAACGAAGCTGCAACCTTGCTGTGTGTTAGTGTTAGTCCCATCACAGGGATGGCTGACTCCCATGACAGCAAGATTTCATCAGAAGTGCTGTCACAAGACCTTCACTCCTTGTGAAGGCACAGCAGGTGAGAACATGGTATGTAACCTGCTGTTCCTGTTGCCTTATTTTCTCCTATTAAGCAAAGTTCTTTCTTAAACTCGGTGTCAGAAGCTGCCATGAGGTCGAAGAGCATTCTGCTGAGCTGCTGTTCTCTCTTCTGGCAACGCCCAGCTAGCACCACCAGCTTCTGCTTCTTTTGTTTGCACTTGCAGAGCTTACAGTTTCCTTCTGTCTGAAGCTTTCAGTTGTACAGATACTGGAAATGTAGTTAGGAAAATCATTTAGAGCAAATGCAAATAGGTTACTGGAATTATAGTGTCAGAGAGTCTTAGCGCTGACTGAACCTGAGGTAAAAGCACACCACCCCACAGCTGCTACGTAGATTTTCTATCCATTCTTGTGCACCAGCAACGATAGTCTAAGAGCAGAATTTTAAATTTCTTTCTGGCTGATTTCAGGTTCCTAGGACAGTCATCCCTGAACATCTCAGGTTCACAGCTCCTGGTGTTAGAGGTACAGCCAGGAGGAGAGTCACATGAAAATAGACCTGTTCCATGAGCTGCTGTAAGCTGCTGTTAAATACTCAGAAACAGGGAACCTAAAGGTATCCTAGACATATCTTCCTCCCTCACATTCTGTCCTGAATGGAGCTCAGCCAGAACGTTGGAGCTACAGTCCAGGGAACTGCACAGCAAGTGGGTATGAAATACTGGCTGAGGAATTAAACACAGATACAAGCTATGCCAGTGTAAGCACCCTGAGATTTGCCAGTTAATTTGACCCACAATTATTGTTTGGACTGATCGAACTATATTATTGCATGGTGCCTACAATGTACAAGAAATACCTTAAAAAACTTACCATGAAAGTTAAAACTACAACCCAAACAACTGTGTACTGTCTTGTTTCCAACATCATTCACATCATTCACTGTAAAGTATTCATTTGTAAACACCGTGATGCGTGTTGTGATACCTATTAAATTCTGTAAACGTGATGACAATAAGGAATGTCAAATATTTTTTGAAGACCCTTTGGTAATGTATTTCAAAAACAGCATGAAAGTGATTTTTTCCCCACTTTGACAGGTGAATTATTTACTGCCTAGTGTAGTTTTCTGAATAGCTGAAGTTTTCTATCAATGAGATGAATTTAGAGTCAGGCAAGGGAAGCCATCTCACTAACCCTGCATCCGGCCTCATTCCCAAGGCAGTTTGACTGTATCTACAGTGCTTTCTGCTGTACTGCAAATGTCAAACAGAAGGTATAATGGATTTAATATTAGTGCTGGCCAAGGTGTTGAGGGAGCTGTTAATAATATCACTCCAGTTATTGATCTGAAGCCTTTAGAAATCAAAGAAAAGTGAGAGATCCCCAACGGGGAAAAGGCACAACAGTGACTGGTTTTTATTGCCAATATATTTCTACATATATAGTGCTGACTTTCTGGAATTATGTGATCATCATTAATCTTGGAGTGATTTTTGGAATCATTATGTGATAGGATAATAACAGGGTGACCTGTATGCATGCTAATGTTAAAACTTCCTTTCGTTCTACCACAAGTCAGTTTTAAAAGGTACACTAGTGATGGCAACAACATTAATACAAATATTTAGATGAAAGGAAACTTTATTTATTCTGAGACCATTTACTGGTGGTGTTGAGATGTCTGGATTTGACTCTTCCTAAGAACATTGTCATTTCATCTGTCTGTTAACCTGGGATGTGTGTAACTGCTATTGCAGGAGGCTAAATTTTTCCTAATTATAATAGTCATGGCTCAGCTGCCTCTGTTTACCACAGAGCTAAATTTGGCTCTAAGTTTATGTTCTTCTAGGTTCCTTGGCCATAGGTAATCCTGAAGGATTAACTTCTAGTGTTTTATTCTAAAATAGAAATCGTTTCTTAGAATAAGTGCATGTTTTCTTCCTTCAGCCAAATTTTTCAATCTTACGGCAGTCTATACAAGGGGAACCTCTGTCATCTTTAGTCAGTAATTAATAAATGAAAGTAAAATGTAGAATTTATGTTGAACGTATATCAAATAAACATATAGTTCCTTTCTGTGTACATACAAGGTAAATAAAGATATATCCAGTAGATAACTTGCAACAGCTATGTGCTGGATTGAATATGAAATTTGTCTCTACCACAACTGTGCCATAAAGTAGGTCCATTATAGAGGGCTATAGACGCATGCAAGTGCCCCAAAACAGTGTATGTATATAAGTGTGTGTGTGTATATATATATGTAAGTATATATGAACATACAGAACATAACATGGTAAGTTGTGAAAATAGCTATTGCACGTGTATTTATTATATTAAAAAATTAGGCGTTCCAAATCAGTATAAATAGGAAAAAGCTACCTTTGCTTTCATTTGATCCCCATGTACTGTGATAAACACATGCTTAAACAGAATTGATTTTTATGTACAAATTCTATTGACTCTTCCGGGACTACTGGGAGACCATCCAGTAGAATCACTGTTGCGCTCTGGACAGACCAGTATTTAGTGTGGTCTTGCAAGTTCTTTGGGAACAGGCAAGAAGAAACTAAAAATACGGCTGGAGGACTGGAGACTGTGTGGATCTTCTACTGTACTCCTTTCCTCCTTAATAAAGAGAAAGATATAGGCGAAGTAGGCTGGAGAATCTCTACTTGCCTCTATTGAATTCCCCAGCTGCTTTCTTCAGATCTATTTGATCTGAGCTCTGAGGTCAAGATTTTTGTTTCATTGACCACATGTCCATAGCAGTACTAATGGAGTGTGTTCCTATGTCAATTATAGGGGTGTGAGAAAAAAGACTGACTTGGCTTCCTGAATATCCCCAGTCTTAGCTGGGATTGTTCTCGGTCATACAGCTTAGTCTGGAAGAATCACAATAATTGTGTTTACAACTTCTCACAGGAGATAATTTCGTACAGTTTCTTGTGATATTCAGTCTACATGTTTTTCTTCATTTTATTTGCTCACTTAAGTGATTTTACTTGTTAGTGCATTTAGAGTACATTCCATTCATTTTTGTACACAGCCATAATGTTCATTTCAGCCTTTCTTCACAAGTGATTTGTTCTGAAATCTTCCACAGTTTTTATTTTGTGCCTTCACTCAACTATTTCAATTTCGTCTCTCAGTTTCAGGTGAAGGCCACATTTTCCCAAACAAAAGAATTATTTTAGTCTGTCACCATATTCACCTGTGCAGCCTTAAATCACCTTGGCTTTTTTTCTCCATCCTGTTGTTACAAATTCACATCCCATTTACTGTTACCCCTACCTCTCTTCTTGTATTTCCAATGTTCTTTGATTTCTTCCTCCTAAATTTTGCTGTGCATCATTGTATATCTTTCCAAATTAATTACCATTCAGCTATTCATTGTATCTATTTTCTAACTATAGGGAATTTTTTTTTATTTGACATTTTTTTTTTTCATTTGATGGCCTCTTTAAATGAAGTGTAGATCACAAAATAATTTTGTGATCTACAAATTTTGTTTATTCCTCCTTTTAAATTTTGAGTCATAAAACCAGAAATTATTATATTTAAACAAATAGTTTTAAGATTTTTTTAACATAAAATTACATTGTAGCCTTTCGTTCCCCAGTCTATGGTGATATTAACTTGTCTTTCAAATATTATACTTATAGTTGCATCTGGATAGGCTGTTTCTTTTGCATATTGGAGTAGGACAGTACCGACACTTAATAATCTGAGATTTCTAGCAGATCAGACCTGGCTGCTTAAAGCTCTTGGCTTGTTGTAAGTCAGTTATGTATAATTCATCATACTACAGACTAAAACCTTGTTCTTGTCAAAATTACACAATTCTATCTTCTTTATATACACAAAACAGCAGAGATACAAAAGATGATATTACTTGGTATTGATTCAGCTCTGCAGGGGGCAGAGATCAGAAAAGGCAGAACTGGCCAAGAGGTATGTCTGCCTCCAGTGAGCAGTTTTACTCGTGGTCACACTGGGAAAAGCCTGAAAATATTGCTTCTGTGTGAAAGGTTTTCTGCTTCCAGCTCTCAGGGCTTTTCCCAGGCAGTATGTCTCAGATACTCCTTGTTTTTCAGCTGTGAATAGTATATGACCGCTCTGAATAAACTTGCCTGATTTATCATCACTTTATCATCTCTATTTGTTTATCACCAGGTAAAGTAGATACGGTGTCTCTCTGATTTTGTTACATTTTACATTTTTTTACTGGGGTAAATTGCTCAACTAGCTACAGGGCAATTAAAAAAATCCCCTCCTTTCTTTGTTCCCCGAGTCCTCTGTGCTGCTGAACCCTGATGTTTCCAGTCTGAATTGGTCACCCCTCCAGCAGCAGCAGGTCAGCGGTCAGAAAGCTGTCTATTCTGTGTCTGTACAGCGCCTAGCACGGTGAGGTTGTACTCCAGGGGCTCGACAGTGCCACTGGTAATGGTGATGGTGATACGCATCTACACCAGTCAAACAGATAAGGCTTTTTGCAGTCAGGCTATTGCAGAGGTCCATAAGCTGTCTGTGGGGATGCTTCTGTGCAGCCAACGTCTGTGCCGACTGCTCCTTCCCAGGGCCATTGCCATTAATGGGCAATAATGTGGCAGGACTGAAACACAGTACTAATCCAGTCCACCGTAGGTGATTAGGACTAATTATTTCATTAACTGTAAGTTACCAAAGTGCATTACCTTTAAAGGTCTTGTAGAACATTGAATGAAAAGATGTAGTTGTGCTATCATCAGTAACATAGAGCTTCCTTTCTTTTTTTTTTTTTGTTTTAAGTGAATTTCATTCTGATGATAGGTGCCAGATGGAGATAGCCCTGGGGAATGGAATTGTTTGTTTATCCACAGAACACGTACAGCATGGGCAGCATCAGTGTAGTCTTTCCCATGCTGTTTCATTGCTGTTCTCCAGCCTTGCCCTCCAGTGACAATCCATAGAGGTGGGAAGGCAATTCACAGTCCATGCCCTGCCCAAACTGCAGGTGCTTTCCTGTGAATATCTGCAGTACTGCCAGTTAGCGTCCATTTTCATGAAGTTTTTGGCATGGAAAGTGTGTTGGGTCTCCCAGACCAGTCCAAATAGGCCACCAAATGATAATACTAATTAACTGCTTACCTAAATCAAATTTAATCAGTGACCAAGGCACAAAAGATCAAGGCTTTAGTTTCATGTTTCCCATTGTATTTCTCCTGAGGCATCTATTCTTATAATAACGGTTTTCCTCCTAGCAAGAACATCAGAATAATGATAGTACTATTCAAAAAGCCAAAACAAAAATTTAAAAAATCAAAGTAAAATAATCTCATTAATAAGATTCTTTGCAAAGGGGAGAGAAATCGTGTTCTCTTACCCTGCAGCCCCACCCTTCTTCAGCCAAGAATAAACATTATCAGAGATATTTCAACTAGGAAAAGAAAAAAAAAAAGAAAAAAGAAAATGTCTTGAACATTTATATCAAATGTGCTTAAACCATATATCCTAGAAACATGTTTCTAATAAGTGGATAAATTTTGTAATTCTGCATAAAAACAATTCATTTTAGTGTAGGGCTTATGTGTGAAAGATGTTGGCTAAAACCTGTGCTTTTTATTATTATTTTACAGCTTGTTTTGAAAGTGTCATAAACAAATGACTTAAGTGTCCCACAAGACAAATGTTCTTTAATCATCTAATGCACTCATTTATCCTCAGCCTTAACCTTAGTCCTAAATTAAGTCTCTTGCAAAAACATAACTTCATCGAAAAAGACCCATCAATCCTATGTGATTTTGATAAGCGCATTTAAAAAACATAAACAATTAGACAGTTGTCAATCTAGTTGAAGTTCTGTCCCATTTAAAAGTTATTCATTAGGCTATGTTCCTAATGCACCTGCTGCTAATAAAATTTTAAAGTGGAATGAACAATGTTTTCAAGTTTCTGCTAGAGTTATAATTTTCAGCCATTCACTGGGACTTGCTAAGAATAAAATCAAAATGCATGTCAGGAAAATATCAACTTCAGCTTAAAACTGGTAACTTCTAGCGTAATGGGATGTGTTTTTCTGAAAATATTAACGTAAGTTATATTTTAATTTGCATTCAAGTTTCACAGTACCAGTAGCAAACTATGTGTCACACCTTTGTGTTAAGTTTATTTGGTCGTTACCTTCATTATCTGCTCAGGAATCTGATGTACATGGAAGCATTGCACAGGAAAAATGAGCAACATATATATATATATCTTACACATTCAAAGCAAGATATTTTGCAGAAGCTGTCGTTTGAACTGAATAAATAAAGTGACTGTGAGGGGATATGAAAGACTTTTAGTGGCTGATATTCACTATAATTCAGACTTAATTCAGATTCTCTTTAGTTTAAGCAATACTTAGCAATAGCCGTGGCTAATACAGCCTTTTTTTGTACATTTTTTTTTTCCTACTGTCCTCTTTAAGACCTGGGAATATAGTACTGTTGAGCTCTTTGGGATTCTTTCTCACTGGGGCTTTAAAATTCTAAAGAACAGATAAGAGCAAACAGCAAATAACTGGATTTAGAATAAACTCAGAAATTATCGCTAAGGCCCTTCCTCTGCCACAATTTGTCAAATCTGCTGATAGGAAACAAATTCTATTCATAAAGATTTTATTTTTTGGGGCCCTCTTGTGATTTGGTAGCAATTCAATTATAGTTTTGTGAGATAGTGAGCCCGGAGAGGGAATCCAGACTGACAAGAAATATGACAGGACAGTTACAGAGTGTTTATGCAATTAAACTTTCACTGACAATACTTGCGGAATGATGAATGCGTGGGCGGAGGTATGTGTGCACAAGCAATGCCCCACAAGTATTGCACATTTTTCATTATTATACAACTGTTCAGATCTTTCAAGAATAGCCTGAAGTGAGGTGGAAAAGAGAGTGCTGTTCTGCAGCATGTTAAACAAATGCTTTTTTTTTTTTCCAGTGGGTCTTGATATGCCAGATGATAAAAGAATATCTATTTTAGAGAAATGTTGCAAGAAGATTAAGATTTAGCCTGAGTTTGACATATATTAATTTTGGATTCTTAAAGAGGTTTTATTCTTTTTCTATCTGCAACTTTATATCATTTCAAAACTGATAGATACTGCATAATTAAACTGCAAGGTTATTCATTTTATGCATACAGGTGCAAAGGGCACTATAAAAGTAGGATTTTACTGATTGTAGATTAGAAGAGAAAGGAGAAACTTAAAAGACTTTTGTAGAAAACCACAAAAGCTTAGAGAGTAGATTAATTTGGTTGATCATAGTCTGTATTTCAGTATGTCTGTCTTCCATGGAACTATAAAATCAGACAGCTTATTTAAGAGGCTCTGAAAGATTGTGTTGAGTTTTCCAGGCTATTACGGTAGTTATTTTTGCTTTTCATGTGAAGTTACTCATTTGTAGTGGGGTTTTGATTTTGAAAACATGCTGTTAAAACATGTTGAGCTGGACTGCTTCTTTTCCAAGCAGTCCGAGTACAGCACTGAGTTAATTCCTGCAAACCTTGTCTTCAAAAACTGCTGTATGCCAAACAAAAAGAAAGTGCAGTAACTATGATGTGATTGCCTCCCAGAGAAGCTGAGCAGAGCACTAGCTGTCAACTTTGGATTGCTGTAGACAGAGGCTGAAATAGTATGACTAACACTAGAAGTATGAAATAAGGGTGTGGGAGGTAAATTATTATAAATTGACCATTTAAATATTATCTAGAACCGTGCTGATTTCTCAGAACTTTACTTGACTTCACTGAAGTAAATGTTGGATGTTCAGAATTTGATTCCTACAAACCTGAATTCAGATCACTAGCAGTAAGAACAAGCTGTTTCCTATTCATTCATGCTTACCAAATCTTTCAAAAATTGAAGTCTGCTTCAAATAATGACAAACTAAATAAAAAGCTTGCTTGTTGCAGTGAACTGTTTTGTCATTCCAAGTTATGTATGCTAGATTGCAAAATGGAAACTTTTTTTTTTTTTAATGTAAGCATTTACCTCATGAGAAGCAGCTCCTGAATTTTTACTCCTTCTTTCTAGAGATGGTTGTTTCCTACCTTGCAAGGTCCCCAGTGATGTCCAGGGAAATGTCCATTCATCTTCCTGATTTATACATTAGACATCTTTTCTCTTTTTGAAGGAATGACAGTATTTACCCAACTTGCATGCAGCAGACATAATATCATGGCTTAAGTTACTCAGTACCAAAAGGTATAGTATATTTTAAAAAATCTGATTTTCCAAGAGCTGTTTCTAATACCTACTAAAATTGATAGCAAGAAAAAAACTGTTTTCACATTACTTAGGTGTTAAAATTACATGGTGGTGTTCCTTTATTTTCAAAAACCAAACCTAATCCTGTTAATTCAAAGTGAATAACAAACAGGACTAAGACTTTTTCCCAAGTTGTTACATTTATTCAACCTGCTTGTGTTTTGTTCTTCATCATAATTATTTCCAAGTCAAATCTGCGCTGATTTCCTTGCGGACCCACATACCTCTGACTAACTTAAAGAATTGAGCTGGGATAATTCACACTATTCCTTGGGGGTCATGTTCTCTGTTTTTTTTCAAGGACATTTTTATTACAAAGCTGATGAAATTTGCATATTAATTCATTTCTTTCAATTTTTTAAGATTAAATGTTGTCAACATGTATCAGTGCAAGGCTCTGACAGTGCTGATGAAATGGGTCAGTCAAGCTTGAACATTTAGAGTAATGCAGCCATCTGCAACCCCCAAGCCCCTTGTGTGGTTTAGTGCTACCATTGCAACTTGATTAAAAAAAAGTTTTATTCAATGCAGGATATTAAAACATTATCTGTGAAATGATATGTGTTACTCCTGCCATTTGCAGGGAAAGTATATTTGACAACGAAATGGATCTAAGGATCTCCTTGCTGATTTAGAGTTAGTACTTTGTCAATCTTAATTAAACTCCAGTAGGAAAAGTGTAGGGGAAAAAAGAGTTTCTGCTGTGCCAGAGCTTGGAAGTTATTAAACTGGGCTTAATGTCTCCTCCTAGCCTGTATTTTTACTGTTTGAAAAGCAGTGTTATTTACAGGAAGGAATTGCCTAAATCCTCATGTCTCAGGGGCCCTGGAAAGCAGTTGCATTCTTCTGAAAATACCAAGACTTAATAGAATCAGAGAAATTAGAAATGGAAAAGAACCATTAGGTCAACTTATCTATCCCCCTGCCAGTGGAGGAGAGTTCCCTACAGTATTGCTGTCTTACAGTTAATAGTCATGGATTTTGAGTCATCGTTTCTCAACTACTTATGAAAGTATTTGCTGTGCAAGCTGCTTGGGTTCATTTTATCTTCACTGATGGGACTGATATCCTTATATTCTAATATTCTTATGTTTTAATAGTCTGTGATTCTAGATGCAACATATATAGACACCCAGTAATATCTTTGCTTCTCTTTAAACACATACTATGCATTTCTGTCATGTAGGGTTTTATTAACCTGCATTTACTTAGCATCTTATTTGACAAGTAGTCCCTTTGATATCAGTGAAAACAATACACAATAGCCTCAATAATTAACTGGTATAAATCAGCACAGCCACATTGGTTTTAAAGGTGTGGAGTCAGTTGTGGCTTTGGCCCAGGACCTTTTGAAATCACCAGGTCTAATTAGAAGTTAGGGCAGTTAAATCCACCCATAACACCAAGAACAATGTGTTAACTCAAATGACAAGTTTCAGATGTGAACTTACTTCTCTGCAATTACTGCTACAGCTTAATCAGTTGATGTATTTTAATAGAAACTGCTCCTGATCATAGATGTCCTCATAATTGCTACTTCTGATAGCCCCAGGAATGTACATTGGCCTTAATTGGACAAAAAAAAAATGATATCTTGGCTTGTGGATGTAAAGACTGACGCCTACCTTGAGTATGAATACAAAGCACAAATTCTAATAATAATCAGAAAACAACCTTCTGACACCCCATAGCTGTGGAAGAGAAGATGACTCAAATACTAGTTGACTTGTATAGCAGAGTTGCTATCCAGATATTATACTGTTTTAATTTTCAGGCAGTCACCTCTGCAGACTTTATGCTGTAGTAGCACAGTAGTTTCAAATTCAAGCTTCCTTTAATACATGTCATACAGAAGCTTGTGTTAATCATATCAAAAACTGTGAACATTACAGAACTGTTGTAGTTTTTCTAAGCCGCAGATTTTTTCATGTGGTGGACTAAAAAGGATTTAGGAAATGTCATTAGCTAGACGTTGGATATCCTTTTAATACAAAGATGAATGTGAGCTAGTAGTATCTAGATTTTAAGACCAAACTCAAAAAGTTGTATTGGATTGAAAAATCAAAATCACACTTCACACTGTAGTAGAGTCTGAAAATGTCAGACATGAAATATTTAAACTGTGGAACACAATCTTCAACTTTGGGTTATAAAACTTTAATTTTGTGAGTTGCTATTTCTCCAATTGTTCAATATTTTTAATTCTACAAATCCATGTTTATTAGCTTTCATGGTTTAAACAGTATTACTGAGTCTATTGAAAGTAAATGATACTGACTTCTAAGAAATATAGTTACTATGATTTGTTTTCTATTTCTACACTCAAGATAACGGCAAAAGAAAGAACAAATAAAAGGAATTGATTAGCACAGCTCTCTCTTTTAATACTTGTAAAATCACCTAAAGTGCTTTGCTATTTATTCTTCCATATACTACAAGAAACAGATCAAATTGATCTGGAACATGATTTTTTGGAACAGTGATAATTTTAGGATATATAGAGAGAAACTTTAGCATTCTATGTATTCATATGTTTACAGTTATCAATTGCAATGCCCAAATGGAATCTCCTTCCACTCTGTGATCTTCCCAGATATTTTGCAATAGCAGTTCTTGGTCCAAAATCCCAGTCCTGTTGAAGCTGATAAGACAAATCATGCTCCATTATAGAGAATGCAAATCTCTGACTTCTGTAATGAAGTTGTTCCAGTATTATGCATAATGTTACACAATTACAGGGAGGGTAAGCACTTTCTTTAACATCACGACCTCTTCGTGCTGACATATCCATGACAGTTTTTTCTTCTTTCCAGGATTTCCTTATACAGTAAGAATATAGTTTGAAATACATCTGTTCTAGCATTTCCTATGTGAAATACAACTATAAGCAATCCAGTAGATAAATTCATTGCAAGAAAGTAGTCTGCCACATTAAATACTGTAGATAATTTAGCAAAATTTTGTTGGATTTTTACCTTTGGATTTTTGGAAAATGGATGCTGTTACCTTTGGTAAATAACAGCAGCTTTGTTTTGGCAGTAGCTGCTGCAGACTCCTAAATCCATGTTATTTTATCTAACAGTGTTTTGATTAAATTTATTCCTCTCCATCTAACTTAATTTTTTTATTTAATGCAGTTTTCAAGCTATGAAGGAAAGTAAATTTACTGTAAATCTGGACTCTTTTTTGCTAGCAAAGAAATTCAGTATATGTTTGCTTTATAGCTTCCATTTTATATGTATATATAACATATCCTACTTTTGAACAGTGAGATTACTTTTCTCAGAAACAAACTCAGAAGTTATGCTTGCATCTACAATCTGCAGGCAGGTTGGTACCTCCACATAAGGAAAATATATTTTTTAAATCTTCTGTAATTGTGAAGAGGAAATTTACCCTGCAGATATCTGCATGTAAATGTTCTTCACCCATCTTAAATAATAGTTCTTACAATGCACAATATGTGTGCTGCAAATAAAAGTCAGGTTTTGACATCTTGTTTATTAAGTCCTTGTGTCTGACTGACTAACAGTGATCACACATCCCAAAAAAGATTTTGCACACTTTATTGTTTGTGCTTTGAGCTGCATAATTTTAAACGTACGTTATGTTTATTTTAAATTTGATGGAACCAGGCATTGTCGAAAGAAGATACCACCAGTTGGAAACAGTGGGTAATGTTAGATCTTACAGATTATGACATCTTTATGGGATAATAGTGGTTCATATTCAGACATGTTGGCCAGGAAAAGGCTAATGAGTGAGCAGTATTGAGGGAGATAAAAGAGTCAACTAATCTAATCAAAGTATAATGGTGGATGCATTTGACTACCCAGAAATTTCACACCTTGGCAAGATTTCAGTGAAGTGAAAGGAAGCAAAAGCATTCAGTAAAACTCATACGGAAGATCAGCGAAACAGGTAAAAGGAAGCACGTTTGTCGAGCGCTGTGGACATGTGGAACTTATTGCCACTAGCTATTCTTACAGTCAAGAGCAGAGCAGACTTTTTAAATGTGTGGGCATTTATATACGGTGACAGCGTTCCCTTCTAATTTCAATTAAATTATTTTTATAGAGGAATGTATTGTGCTTCAAGTCAATTTAGATACCAATTGGTGATTTAAGGAAGAAAGGTCTTCTACATGTGCATTATTAACTAATGGTGCACAACAGGTCTTCTAGCACTTTTTCCAGAGACATTTGTTGTTATCTATAATCAGAAAGAGACTGTTGAACAAACCAAGCCAGTCCTCTCAAGTCCTTTAGTAACAAGGACTCTTCTACTCTCCTTTATTTTTCATTAAATGTAACATTTGTTGAGACCAACACAAGATAAGTCTCATTCTGTTTATGGTTGAGTTTCTATAATACCACTTAATACTGCATGATATAGCTCGTGAACTTCTGCAAGCTGGTCATTTCACATGTTACACTTCCGTCTTCTCTGAAGAACCTCCTCCTTGCTTTCTTCAGGCAAAAGGCCGTAGACCTTGGAAAATGGTGGTTAGTAAATGAACATCAGACTCAGAATTGTTATGCAGTGAAAATGACTGAGGCCTGGAACAGAACCTACAGATTGTAACAGACCTTCCTCACTTTTTTCCCGTTTCTGAGCAGTGATGGCCACTGTTGGAAATCCATCTAATCTGGGACTGTAGGGTCTATAGACCCACCAACCATTGTGTCTGT
Organism: Nyctibius grandis; assembly: GCF_013368605.1. Taxonomy (NCBI): domain Eukaryota; kingdom Metazoa; phylum Chordata; class Aves; order Nyctibiiformes; family Nyctibiidae; genus Nyctibius; species Nyctibius grandis. Next base: position 43,557,161 of record NC_090661.1, read on the forward strand.
TCTCTGTCTCTGATCAGGACAGGCTGCCTACAGCAGAAGAAGTACCTTGCACACAGCACTTGTATCTTATCCTGCAGTACATCTGCAAAGACTGAGCTATGAATCAATGTATTAAAGGGGCAACATTCTTGTGCATTTCTTTATCTTCAGATTGAGATATGCATTATCAGTGCTAAATAAACGAAAACAATGAAGTTGTTATATTTACCTCCATGTTTCAAGACTATAATTTTATTTCGAAGTTTCCCTGTAGTTTAGCAGCTTACAAAATCAGTGGTAAAAGACTATAAAATCACAGCTGCATTCTGAGCCAGGGGTGAATCTAAATATGAAGACTAGGGAAATCAAGTGGTGTTTGAGGAATACAAGTTGGGGACGTGGGCAGCAGAGAGAGGGATTGAACCTGGAAGCAGCACAGTTAATCGCCTGTTCTAAGGATTGCACTCATACACTTCAGATAATGGGGAGAGGGTGGAGGGAGGAATTTAGAGTAGCTTAAAGTCATTAAGCCAGAAAGACTATCTGATTCCTTCTCTGTAGCAACATAAAGTACCTTACTCAGGTAAAGAAGGGCTTTATTGACTGTAAATCTCACAAAGTTTATGCCACCCGAGATACAAACTTCACACTAACTTGTTCACTCTGGGGAAGGTTCACAGTTTGGTTTTGTTTTTTCGGGGGTTTTTTTGAGCAATAATAGTCTTGTAAGATGGCTGCAGTGTCAGCATTTATCTTGAAACTCTTGGGTATTAGTTTTGACTGCAGTCACCTTTCTGACAAGTGTTATTGCGACTGTGTTTTATATCCCTGTTCAGGATGATTTCTAATGATAATGCTCTGTCTACCTCACTGCTTCACACTAAATTATAGATGCCACTATGACAGGACAAACTGTATCCAAGTGCTAAACTCTGCTCCCTTTGTGTGATGTCAGTGCCTTCACTACTTTGTGCCTGGAATTAAAAACAGGATAGGAAGATATGCAAAACATTTCTGCTTAAAAATAATGTTCTGTCAGTTATTAAACAAGTGATATTTCATTTAATCAGCTCAAGGGGATTATTTTAAATGAAAAGACAGAGAGTATGATTTTATTAACACATTCCTGCCCTGGAGTCCTACTGTAATAATTCTTTACTTGACTAAATTTAAAAGTTTTAATTCAGTCCATCCACAACAAAGACTTATGGATGCTTAAATTTCATTAGTTTTTCTATTTGGAGTTGTGCATGGAATAAGGGAAGGAAAGCATCATGTCTCCAGAAAATATGTCGTGAAGTAAACACGGCATTATGAATACAAACAAACCAGACTTTTAGTGAAGGACGTTATATTATCCAGTTTCCACTTGTTAATCTGATACCTTCAGCATTAAAACCAGGCTATTTGTGCTGTCTCTGTGCATATGTGTTTGCTAAAACAAAGGCTGAGATTGGGAAGTGTACTTAAAAGCTTGTTTTAGGTGGGATAAATAAATATTCTGTGTATATGACAATATACGTAAGACTTTTTTCCTCTTTCTTCTTACGCAGTTGTGAGAAAATAGGGTCTATAGCTGTCCTTGAGATTTTGGAGGATTTTGTTAAATATTAAACCAAGAACAAACAATTTTTTTTAGGCTAAAAGTGTACACAATTCTCAAAGTGGATTCCTGTAATTGTAATACTCTGTAGGTGCATTTTTTGAAATGAGAGCATAAGTATGTTCACTTTCATCTTGTATGTCTCAAATTTAAGACAGCTGACTAAATTCTAGTCTTGTTTATGGATATAAATCATAAGTAACTATACTGAAATCTTTGTTGATATTCTGCATTTGCTCCCATGAAAACCAAGAGTAGAATTTCATCCCATTGCTATAAAAAGAAACTGGATATTACTCCTGGGAAGGTTAAAAACATTCTATCTATCTGTTATCACTTCAGATTGAAAACTGTATAATAAATAAGAAAACAAGTGATAGATCAAACAACTGAAAGCAAAAAGTGGGTAGCTAAATGTTGTAAATAGACGGATAGACCACGTTATTTTTTTATAAATTCCGTCTCAGAGGATTACTTCATTTATCTTTTGAGAGAGACTTTCTCATTACAAGAGGTATTTCACTAAAAAATTAATTGTTTATTAAGAATTAATTAAATAGGTTAGTATGGGACTATCTGATGAGGGAATATCAGTCTCAGTACTTTGAACTTGCAGGTGCTGCAGTGGTTGTAGTTAAGATTATATCGGAGCTTTCCTTCATTGCAAAGGATTGTGTCAAGAAAATCTTTAATATAAAAATAAAAAGCAGTTCATGCATAAAGCATGACGCCCTGAAGCATATTAGATCTGTTTATCTCTCTGTTTAAAATGAACGGTACCTGCTATAGTTTACATAACAAGGCAGGAATCAGTTTGATAAAGCATTTATATCACCTGGGGAACACACTGGCCCATTTCCTCAACACCTTTCTGCATGACTCGTTCACCAGCAAGTATAATAGCAAACAAAGTTTTAATAGGTCAAGAGCAGAGAACCTGCTTGTGTTAAAGTAAAAGACATTTCGGTTTGCCCTTTGACAAATAGCTCATATTTCAAGCCTGGGTCTCTGCAGCTGATTATTGAATGGTAATTATTGATTAAATCTTTTATGGACAAATCCTTAATTGCATTTTATCATTTGCAGCCTTAAAGATGTTTTTTTTAAAAAAAAGACAAGTTAAAGCTTAGTGCTTATTTGGTGTACATAAAATGTGTAAATTATCCAGGGGGGACCAAATGAAGGACCAAGATGGACTCTTGCCCCTCAGATGCAGTGGCAAAACTCTAGTGACCTCATTAGAAACGGGATTTCATCTCAGAACATTAACATTTTTGGCAAATACTACAGTATAAATCTGCGAGTTAACATTTGAAAACACTTTTTTAAACAAATGAATTTCAATTTAGTTTGCAATTAAAATCTGTTGTTAGACTAACAGATTTTTTTTGTCACTCTTCCATGTTGTTTAATGTAATCCAGGATATGAGTCACATTTGCTTGTTGTTTCTATATGTGAAGCAAATACTGTAGCTGCTGTGTCTGTCATAGCACATCTGCTCTGCTGAAAACTGCAAAATGATAGATAAACACATGGACAGAAAAAGAAATAGATGAATAACATTTTGTAATTCTTTTTTTCAGTGAACAGTAATCATCACCAAATGTCTTTGCAGTTCAAAGGCTATTTTTGTTAAGCGGACATACATGGAGCTTCCATGCAAGCTATTGTAACTTTTTGATATTTTTATTTTAACTACTGAAAAATATGTTTTCCCCCACTGGCACTTTCAGGACTGCATAGTAAAAACATTGTGTTCATCAGCTGTCCCATAACAAAAGGAAAAACTGTTCAGTGAAGAGAAGAATTATTATACTTTGCCTTTTCTGGAAAGTTCAACAGTGGAATACATCTTCCTTAGAGCATAATTAATAACAATTTGTGATGCTTTTATGCACAGATACAATTCAGAGTTTCTGTTCTCTATATATAATGTAACAAAAATAAGTTGGTATCACTTACAGGATATGTGTCTAGCATCCCAGTGGACATAAAACAGTAATTGAGCCATAGATAAATAGATTAGATATGGCAATAGGAAGGGAAAAGAAGCTGAGAAGAAAATCCACAAAAATAATTTTGCAAAAGCTTGTCTTACATTTTCATCAGAAACTAAGCAAAATAGTATGACAAGGGCAGAAATCAAGTCATCTGACAAATTCTTGTATTTTACTTTTATCAGACAATGTAATACAGCACATGACACTAAAAATAATAATGTGTTTTCTAAGGACAAGATGGTAATACTGTGCCTTTTATTCGGAAGTATCCAACCCCAACAGCCTTTTTGGTAGCTTCTTCATATGCTTGGTGCTCTCCTAATCACACAGGCCCATGCACGGTTCATTCCTTCCTCCCCCCAAACAGTACTTCCCTTCCAGACGCAGGGAACCCAAGAGAGCTGCTTAAATGGCCACTCTGTTTTCTGCACAAAAGCAATGTCCACATCTCTATATGCTGCTGTGCAGTTGTGCAGTTGTTAGATATAAACTCTTGGGAATACATGCCTTACACAGCCTTAGAGGGGTGTGCGCTTGGGCAACTCTCAGCACTCCCAGGTGCTCTAGCAGAAGCAGAACTGAGGAAGCTGTATATAGATTGTGGTTAGCAAGATGCTTTTTCCACAGACATTTTTTGCATGAGCTCTTTGTAAGAGTGTATGTGACTGCTGACTTCTAGTGGCTGGCCTGCAGATGACATCAGTCCTGGTACTACTGCCCCGACAGAGATTCTCCAATGGCTCAAGTGTGAGGCAACATGTGGCACTCGAGCAGAAGGACCTGAGCATCTCCTCTACGCAATCCTCTAGTAATCCATGGAGATGCATGGGTGTTGTCACTGGGACAGGGAATTATGCAAACAGGCTAAACTCTGGCTGAAAACGGCAGAGTAGAATTGAGAGCTATGCATTCAGCAATTATGTGATAGAAAACACACGGGGTGGGGGGAGGAATCATCAAATTACTTTGTTTCTCTTGCTTCTCATATCACTTGCCCCTCTGTGCCTCAGGAGAATACAATATATTCCTCAAACACCTGCTGCTGTTGCCATGCTGCATGTCATTAGGGCTTCTGCCCTGGTTTCGGCTTTTGTTGCTTCATGGTGCTGTCCTTGTATGACCTAAATTTTGTTGTGCTCAATCCAGAGATCTTTGGCATTATGGAAGCTTTGTGGAAAAGACCCATCATAATTCCTACAGTTCAACATAAACATGAAGAGTTGTATAATGAAATATATCTTTAAAGGAACTTTTTAAGACAGATTGGCTTATTAGAATTACATTATTATGAATCTATTTCTATGCATTAGGTAAGGGGACTACACTGGAAAAAAAAATGTAATGTGTGCCTCAAGTCATAATTCCTAAGTTCTTTTTAATGTCCTAAATAAGTGACCTAATTTTCAAAAATGGTGAGAACCAATCCATCTCTCACGTGATTTCCATGACAGCTTCCAAGTGCAATTTTAAAGCTGACTTGCAGGATCAGGTCCTGCTATTGTCAAGTGAGGTGAATTAAGGAAGCTGTGTATTCCTCTGAACTGCTCAGCTGTGAACTGTCAGAGTCAAATAAAACTGGGCAAGGCAGAATAGGATTCCTGTATGAAAAAAAAAAAAGAAAACAAAACTGTGCCAGTGAAATTTAGATCAGCAGAATACAGTTTGCCATATTAGAATTCAGTCACAAATCAGTGCCAAAAATACTGCTCTAGCAAAGAAAAAAAGCTGCATGCTGTTCATAACAATAAGTGGTTAGGGCTTCACTTATACACTTCCCCCAAAAGAAATGGTCTTCTAATTAAACAATTGTTCACAGAAAGCACATCCCAAGAAATGAAGGGAAAAAAATTGAAAACTCATGATTGTTCCTTTTTATATTTTAGTACTATGAACAGAAATACAGTCTATCACAAAACTAGATTTTTCTTCAGTTCAGCCTGCTGTTTATAGTAACGGAAAATTACATATTAACATAAAGCTATGAATCCAGCTTTACATTCTTCTTCCAATGTCAAAAGGCCCTTCATACTCTTCAGATGAGCCTTGTTAAATATCTAGCTCCCTCTTCAGCCCCTTCCTTTACTTACAGACCTGATTATGGTACCTGTGGTTGTGCCACTGTATCTAGGACTTTGCAGCTCAGAAGATCCTTATGTGATAATTCTAACTTTTTAACTCTCTTGACCATAAAACTGATTCGTTGGCTATAAAAGCAAATCAAGCATAAAGTAAATCAAAACTTGGAGCATGTCATATTTATCTGTGCAGTTCTCAAGTTTACTTACTGGGTTCTTGGTTTACTCAGCAGCTCTGTTCCGAAGGAATCCTGATTGCTTTTACCTTTCCCCTTTCCCTTTAATGACTACATTGTATGGGCTGGATTTATTGGTGATTTTCCTGAAAGGAAGACAGAGACTATATACCAAATGTCTGTCTGTTTGTGCATGAGAGTTTGCATGAGGTTATTTATTGAAAGCCTGTGTCTTCTGTCTTTCAGATACCATAGTTTTCCACCTCAGGCTGTACACAAGCAGCTATTCTTTATCCTCAGAATATTTTAGTGATGTTTAATTGCTTGCTACTGTAAATAGTTGTTGTGTTGACTAACTTTTGCATTTCATTTTCACTTTTGTCAAACTAGAATTGCATCCAGGCACCTGCATGTTGGTAGTATGTTAAATCCCAACACTGGACGCATGCAGACTTGAGGAAGGAGTACTTTTATTTTGTTAGGTTGTTCTGAGACAGAACATAAGAAGGATAATACCTCCCAGACTGTAGGATTTGGTATGTGGCTTGACCTAAAAGACTCAAAATGGAAGGTGAGAGCAAGCTCCACTTCTAAAGTCCTCTTGTATTAACAGTCCAGCACAACTCTTCTTTAACTTAGCATGTGACTCAGCAGCTCATTAAAGTCAGATCTTTTAGGCAAGGTTAAGCTTCCTCTGAGAAGAGGGACCTACACTTCCATTCTCACGTATGCTGCAGCTTCTCTTTGGCTCCTCACGTTTGAAGGCTGGGACAGGGAGCTGAAAGCAAGTAGAAGCATTACCCCAGGAATGTGTGGTATACAAGCACGGACAAAGACAATCATTGCATTCAGGCTGAGTTCTGCTGTTTGTCATTTATTAATGTTGTGGCATTTATGGCATAAACTCTTTCTAACTTGTGAAATCTCTTTTGGGAGATCCCCACAAGCAATGTAGTCCAAGGGTGTTTGCTGTATCTGTTTGATATTTGTGTAGACATCAGTATGCTCGTCATGGAAGGTCCTATAGAAATTAATCAATCAGCAATATTACTAATGTCAGTTTTTATGAACACATATCTCTATGTTGTATAAATATCAGCTGATCCATTTGCATGAGTCACTTATCTTCTAACAAGAAAACTTTATGGTTCATGATTTTGCATCAAAAGTTAATCGTTGTCTCATGGCTCTGTTAGTGTTCGATAAAATGGACCTTCCTGGAGATCATTCAGTGAGTGTAGATGGATGTGACACTTAAGGCACTCAAAGTATAGCTAACAAAGGAAAAACACATGAGCAGTGCTTACAAGTTCAGCATTACCTTTAGGAGGTCTACAGAGATTTTGGTCTCTGTTTGCACTAATGTTATGTTAGTGACTGTCATATTACATTATCAGATTTAATCTTTGTTAATGTGATAGAAAGTTGCTAATACAATGAGACTCATTATATTAACAACTTTTGCATCATGTTAGCAAAAGCAAAATTTGCTAACAGAATGCAAAAATTACCAATATGATGAGGTAATCATTATCATTATTCTAACACCTGATTATATTAAGCAGCTACTAACATTTTTTATATGAAATCACTATTTGTGCTGTACTGGGATTTTCTAGGAGAATTTGGGGTGCCTAAATAGGAAAATACAAATATTTTTTAACAAAAGCTTTTTAGAGATGTGGGTTTTCTTTTGTATTGCGATATAAATATCACTTAATCAAAGTAATTTTGAAATTAAATTTCTTGACATAAATATCACTTAATCAAAGTCATTTTGAAATTAAGTTTCTTGACATAGGAAACTTTTTTCCATAGAACAGGGAACCATATAATGAGCTATGTCGTGACTAAGCCAGTAAGAAAGCATAAAGAGAATGTGGATCGCTGTTGGACTTATATCACCTTTTGGCTTTAAAAAGTAATTTCACTTTACAAGTAATATTTTGCAGTATATGAGAACTTACTTATGCAATATGTCATTAGAACATGTTAATTTCACTGTTAGGATTTGTGTTTTTTGTAGCAAGACACACATGTATTGTAGAATATATTTGCATGTAAGATTTATAGCCTTCCCCGATTACCTTATAACTGTCCATTAAAAATGTACCAGAATTAAATTAAAAATACGATAATATTTTTAATATACAGAATATAATCTGACAGCAAAACTCTTTGATTACAATATAGAATATCCTACATCTCTATTACAATTTCTTTGAAAACAGTCAGATTATTATTATTCTCTATGAAGCCATTCTTATACAAGCTATGTAATTGCAATCTTTTAACTTTAAAGATTAGCTGTAAAGATTGAAGAAATGGACTTCAGCATAGACTCTTCATGAACAATCCCATAATGGTGATGGGCAAGCTTTGCAAGCTGCTTTCTGCCATGTAAGTAGTAGAGTGAGGAAAACATAGAAAACGTTTTGAATATCTAATGTGTGTGCAGTGAAGGCAGACATCTTAGGCCAGCTGGAGGGTGGAGCTTCTCAGTTATGAAGAGATGTTGCACTTAATGTTAAGTCCATTCAAGGACCTGTAATGACTTCAGCTGAAAGTACTTGAATTTTTCAGTACTCAAAGAAGAGAACCACTGTCAAGAGGTTCACCACAGATCTCCTTGGCTTCAGAATTTACTCCTACCTTAATACAAATCAGCTTTATGTTGCCACTTTTAACTTCTAGAGAAAGTGCATCAGAATGTTCCAATTCAAAGGTAGCAAATGAAGGAAAAAGGTCAAAGAATTATGTATTCCTTCTGGAGAGACTCCATTTTTCTTCTGTGCTACTTATTACTTAGAAACCTCTGAATAATTTTAAACCTCATGGTGGATGAGTAAACAAGAGAAGCATCTCCTGCCACAGGTCTTTATACGGAAGAGGACTTTCTTAGGAACACAGGAATTCATATAATATATGAGTGAACATCATCTAGCCCACTAGCTTGTCTTTTAGAGTAGCTGGTACCAAATATTTCAAAACCACATGTAAAATCTACAAAATGGTAACTGTATCATATAAGTCGAAGCATGACACTTGATATCTCATGCAAATTTTATTATACGTAGTGTAGCATGGTTATTCTTGTTCACCTCATAGATAATTAGTCCTTCTTCTGAAGTTCTTTGATAGATGCATTGATTGTGAATTGCACAGATTACATGTTGTGAGGGGAAAAATATTTCTTATCATTTTGTCTTTATCAGCTCAAAATTTGATTTCAATTTATTGGAAATCTCCTTGTTCTTATATTATCTTCTATGTATCATTCATTATTTTATGTACCTTTTGTCACATCAGTTCTTATTTATCTGCTCTCAAAGCTAAATATTTATAATCTCATTAATCTCTCTTCAGATGTCCTTCTACTAGAGTTTTTCTGTTTCCATTGTTCTCTCTTTTAATAGCGGATGACCAGAACTGAACACAATACTCAGTGTAAAGCTTGGACTATGAATTTACGTAATAGCATTGTAATATTTTCTTTATTAATTTTAGATTCATTTTTATTGTGTTCTAACATCTCATTTAACTTTTTAGTCATAACGGTCTCCATACAGAGCAGATGTTTTCACTGAGATACTTCTATTTCCTTTTATTGCCTAGTTATAGTTATTTAAAACTCTTCAATATACAGGAGTAGTTTCTTCGAAAGTGCACTACGTCTTGCACTTGTTAGCATGAAATTTCATCTGTTGTTCTGTTGTTCAATTGTCTGCTCTGATTGCTATTTAGGTCCCTCTCATGTTCCTTTGATCTTCTTTTGACATAAATAACTGCATTTTTAAGTCTTTCTACACTGACACTCACTGTTCAAGTAGAACACATAGCAGATGGGAAGTCTGCAGATGCTTTCCACTGATTTGCTTAGTTTATGTATGCGTTTCGCATGAACAGGTAAAATACTGAAACTGTCCCATAAGAAGAGAGGCTAATAACCCAGATAGGCCAAATCCAGATTCCTCTGCCTCACTCGTTCCCTTTTCGCAGTACTGCATCTGAGGTAGAACACAAGTAACTTCTGTGGAGAGGGAAGCTGTCTATTATTTGTTCATAAGGATATGGTGTCCTGTAAATTGTAATGTCAATGGAAGTCTCCTAAATATCAAACAATAGAAGAAAATAAAATGCTGTAAAAAGAGATAAAAACTTAAAGAGGACAAAAAATGTAACCTGCTGGAAGTTGGTATCAGCGAGACAAAGCAGGCATTTGTGTAAACCGTGAACCCAGGTACGATTCCTGGTTTTAGGCACAAAGTGAAAAATGTCAATGTAAAAGTATTTTATATACTTCTGTAAACACAAAAGAATGTAAAGCTGTATATTTATCTAGGCACATAAAGTCAAAGGTCAGATCCAGCTCTGCTTAAGATTTACCGGTAGTATGGTATGTTTCTTTCTAATTACATTTCTTTAGTATAAGCCTGTATTTTTTATTGTCTTGGCACTCTAGTAAAGAAACTAACCTCATTAAAATATGTAATATTTTTATCTGTTGGAAGGAATGCATATGAATATGCTTTTCAAATTTCAAATTGAAATCACCTGCAGTGGTACTGTTCAAGGACAGAAGGCTAGGTTGCACACAGGTGGGAGAAGAGTTGCTCATTAGGGAGGGTTTGTTATATGGTAACGTATAATTAAGGTAATGGTCACAGCTTGTGTGACAGCAAATACTCTGGCAGTTGTTTGATTGCTGTCTGGGTCAGGAGATCAGCTCTTTCTACAAGATGTATCCACATTAGTGTGTTAGTGAACAGGTTAGAAAGCAAATTACAGCTGCCTTTCTTAAGCATATTACTGTTGAGGCTCATTGTTTTGGGTTTTTTACTGTACATCAGCAGTAGTATGGCTTCTGAAGACTTCATGTGACAGGTTAGGCATTTTATCCTTTGAGTAAACAGTAATCATGGTGTGAAGAAAGTGGGGCGTTGGAGATTTTTCCCATTCTTTGAGAATTCCATTCTTCCTTTTTAGTTTGCTCCGAGGGCTCTTTGGGGATACATATATTAAGCCCTTTAAATAGTTCATAATAAATCTTTGTCTCAGGCTGATTCTGACAGTTTTTTAAAGAGTCTTTTAAGAGAGAATCCTCAATCATTTGTTAATCCATGGGGTGATCTTTAGACTTGGAGGAAAAAGAAACAGTGCAAGCTCCAGGGTTCTGAAAATACAATATAGAAAAATTTTAACTCAGAAAAACTCAGGAAATACTGTACCATGGAAATTTCACCAATCATACCGTGTTCTGCCTATGTCTAAATGATCATTCTCCAAGTTACTCAGTTTTCGAATACTGGAGTTAGAAAAATGGGCTAACAAAAAAAAGGAAGAGCAATTATTATTGATCATCTTATTATCTTGGTTTTGGCTTTATTTCACTTAAAGCTTGAATTGAAGGGGCATTATGAGAAAAAGAAGTCATTATTCCTATTGTTAAAATAAAGCAAATAAATAGAAGTAGCATTCCTTCTGTTAAGTGTTTACCGTTCGAGCCTTGTGATAAATCTGCCAAAATACCTGCACTGTGGGCTGATTTTTAAAATGCTGTTTCCTGTGTAATGTGACAGATTCTGACTGTGTCTGTCAAAAACCTTCTTAACTCCACAGTGCAAAATAAAGAAATAAAGGGGGGAAATATAATAAAAGTAAGATGTCCAGTTCATTTGACATTTGTTTTCACCAAATAATTTGAGTGAGTTGTTTCCTAAGAATAATGCATGGCTGCAGCCCACTCGGACTACTGTTGGGTATTTGTTTTCAGCAGCCTCGAGTCTGTCATTTTTGGAGATACCTGTTCTCAACTCTCTTTGAATTTCAATGACATAGTGCTTGTCATTATTTTAGGCTTTTTTGTAAATTCTGCATAAGCAAAGAAATCTGTAAATGAAGAACCCTCTCAGTGTATCTTAGCAATGTTGTTGCCCTATTTTAATTTAATATGCTTCCCTGAGGAGAAAATACTGTAACGGGAACAAGGAAGGGGTACTATTAAGGGACAAAGCTATAGAGAAACCTGAATAGTTGGACTTCTTACCGAGTAGTACACCTCAGTAGCATCAGCTACCTGCCATGCCAGCTGTGCTAGCAAGTTCCTCAGTGGCAGCAGGTTTAGTAGTCTGCCTGGTTCTGCCTGGCCTGGACTGGGACGTGGAGTTCCTATGTGACAGATGAGAGGGAACAGTTGCACAGCAAATCTTGTGATGCTGGAAATGTTAATAGCATTCTTGAATAAATTTGGATGCACACTGCTGAGAACATGAGTATTTTCATGTTTAAGTAATAGTTCTATTCATAGGATATTTTCAAGTGTTACTTGTTTAGGGCAAGGGACGGGAAAGCCTATATTGCTTTATTTTTTCCATTATTCTTTCTCTTTAAAAATAACAGTGTTAGTCACACTATTTTTTGACATGGATAAGTAGATTCTGTTTGAGCATATAAAATTATATGTTTTCTGACATTTTAAAAGTGTTACTTGACAGCCATGCAGCTGGATAAAGTAGTTCCTAAGGTACATTAGACCAGGACTTTCTACACATCCTGCAAAATCTGCAGCATTTTCCTTTATCCTCCAAAGAATCTGCATATTGTCATGACGCTTAGCACCATACCTATTGTCACTGTAATGACATTATCTGTTAGCCAAACATTAAACCCTATGGGGAACACATTCTTCTCAACAATTATATTCATTTTCACTTGACAAGAGATGGCTTTTAACTCTCTTTTTTAATTGTTGGAGCATTCGAAATTAGCTAAAAAGTTGTTTTATAAAGAAATTTATTTCTTGCCTTCCATACTTCAAAATATATATAAAATACAAGTTTGCATTTGACACACCAATACACATCCAGATAAGGTTCAAACTTGGAAAAGGGAACAGTTTGGTAGAGCCCATATGACAAAACGAAAGAACAGAATGGAAACCTGTTTGCAGTTTTAAGTAGTTGTTCACTGTTAGCAAAGATGAACCAAGATACTTACCGTGTTTAAAAAAAATAAGAGGTCAAATGATGCCACAAACTTACCACCCTTTTTTGCCATTTTCAGGCTGTGAACAGAAAATGGTAGGTCAGATGGTCCTCTATGTTTATTGCTGCTATACCAGTAAGCATTTGCCATTAGTAATGATCCGTCTGTGTTTGCACATGCATGCTTGCTTGGTTTAAACATATGCCCAGTAGCTGCGTACTTTTCTAGAAAGGTTATTCAGCAAGGTTACACAATTTGTGCAAAGTGATTTTTTGGCAGGATTCTATACACATTGATATAGCAATCCAGTAGATACTAGCAACCAGTTACTGCCCCTTGGTTAGGCTACGTGGAAGATTCATGTATATAAAATAGTGTATTAAAGTAAACTTACAAAAGCAAAGAGCAATCATGGCAAATGTAATTTTTTCTTCCTCTTTGGGATTCTAATTTTAAAAGCATTAAAGAAGACAGCTGCTCATGCTGTGATATTCACTAAACAGCCTGAAGGATGGAAAAAAATATATTTGTAGCTCATAATAACTATTGACCTTTCTGATATACAGTGTTCTCTGTGTTAGCTATTCTGTTCTATCAACAGTGAAGATTGAACATGACTTTTTAATAGAAAACATAGGGTTTCAAGCTGCTTTCACAAAAGTGTTTATGTATTGTTATTTTGTATTGTAGTACAAAGACTAAGTCCTGATGCCCTTTGTCTGACATCGTGTTTGTCATAAAAAAGCCCCACTGTTACTGACTGTTTTATATGAGGAACTGGCTCATAACCATTTTATAATCATGATAAAAGCATTGCTCCACTAGATCCAGAATACGGGTATTGAAAATAGAATCCCCCAAATATCCCAGCAGCACAAAAAGTATTTTCTGAAGAAACAGATTCCTCAAGTGGCTATATTTATGGGGGTATTCCACTAAGATTTAAAATGCTTTTTTGCATTCATCCTGTTTGTTCCCTGGCATACGCAGGCTGCTGCATAATAGCTTTTGTGGATGTCATGTGCTCTCAAAGACTGTCTTTATGATACTCCATTTTTTCTCCTGAACTTTTCTACTGCTTAGTTGCTGTGTACAGAAATATCCACTAGCAGCAGCTTGACTTTGACACTTGTGTCTGTTTCCCTGGAGTGGGATCGTCCAAACATCGACTGAGCAGCATGAGGTAACTCATCTGCTCTTCGTTCCCTCAGGGAAAAGCTTCACCAAAAAGCACCTCCCCTTTGGCATATGAAAATCTGGAAAGCAACCTCTTTATTGTGCTTTGTAAGCCCAAGCAGGCTGGCAATGTTAGGCAACATCAGAAGGGACTTTTTAATGTTTGTTAGGGGTTTTTTTTATGCCATGTGCTGGGAAGGAACTTTAGTGGGCCATTATTGGCAGCTCTGAACCACAGTTATTTTCACAGCTATGCTCTGGAGTGTCAGTTAATGATTCACATGTTACCAGGCAAAAGTAGAAAACTAGCAAGAGAGCAAAAATACCCTCAGCTGATCCTTCTAGGGTGTGAAAGAGGGGGAACAGCATCAGCATTTAATGTGAGTTTTGCACTGAAACAAAATACTCAGAATTGTTTATAAGAAGTTGCTCAGTAAGGATAACAATCATTTAAGTTGTAGAAACCAGCCACATCTCAAAGGAGATTTAGCGTCTAGTCCTGCATTCCTCACAGGCCCATAAAGCTCTCAGGGAATTCAGTGAAGTTTTTACCCTCAGAACTAGTCAGGATACTTTTTTTCCTTTGCTCTTTCCTCATGTGGCGGTTTCTTTTCTCCATTCCCTAACAGAGGATAGATGTGCTATTACTTATGATTCTGTACTCTCCTAACATCAGGACCTTTCCTAGCCATTGGATGTGTTCTGTTTCAAGCTTTAGTAGAATTGCTGCAATGCAAGTAAACAGTAATGAAACGATATGACTGTGCTAATTTTCTTTGGGACTGTCACCGAACCTTGAAATATGAGTGTTGCTGACCTCACATGAAACCAAGCCGAAAGGTCAGGTCAGGTTATTTATTTCATTGCTTAAAATAAATTAACTTTAAATGTAAAAACATACACGTAAGTTTGAGCTTCATACGCAGTAAGGTTTATGTACCCCTCACTCACTAGACCATAACAGCTCTTCAAGTGTTGTTCCGGTCTATTGGATGCATGTGGATACTTTTGCGAATGTTTAGATAATGGATTGAAGCCCAGTAGACTGTAACATTTCCAAAGGCTTTTTCAGAGTTATAGTTTCCTACCATGATCAGTTCTGTTAAAAGCAAATCTTTATTATGTTGTTTTCAAACAGGCAAAAAAGCTCTATGTATTTCATAGATTGCTGACCTACCAAAATTTGTTGTAAAATCTGTCTTTCAACGTTATAGGAGTAACAAAAATTGTATTTGTAGCTTCATCCTGACAACACTTTATTTACAGCTCTATCCTGGTACCCAACTCATTCTGTATTTTGCCAGATATATAAAGAATTCTGTGGGATAAATTTTATATGGGAAGTAAATTCCATATGTTGGGAATTAATAGCCTGATAAGACATGTTTCTAGACTAGAAGAAAGAATAGAAGGAGATGCAGAAGCAGAAGAAAGCAAGCTTTGAGAGGCATTAAATAAAGTGATACTTCTTAGTCCAATAAAAAGTAGTTCAGATTACTTTGGTTCCAGAAGGATCATAGAACATTCAAAAATTTCTCTGTATAATAATACAGGGAATAATAATAATAGGGAAAGCCTATCAATGAGTTTGTACTTCAGTTTGTCCTACATAACTACAGCCAGTACATAGGCCTAGTCTGGATTAAAAAACAAATGGTGTAAACTCATTATTTGTAACACTACAGGATAAATTTTTAAAGCATGGCTTATTTCTCTGACGATGCAGTCTTTTGTGTGCCCAAAATATAGTAGGCATGTAGTAGTGTTTGCACTTGTAAAACCTGCAAACTGAGTATTAACAATCACAGACAAATATAGTTTGCACATTAAAGTTGTGTTCTTTGTATATGTATGGTAGTTATGTGAAACTGTAACTCATTTTGCCAGTAATTGCATGCACAGTTTTCCTTATCCATTGGTAAAATTGCATTAAGCTCCTTTAGAGAATTCTGGCTTGCTTTTACCTGTGGTTAATGTTAAGTCTAGTGAATTTTGGGGAATAACACAAGCACACTTCAAAGGCTGGTGTAACCACATACACCAGACTGAATGTTGGCATGTGCAACCAAAGCCCTAAGCAACAGGCCACGCAGGATGCTAGAAATGATAAAATAATAATAAGGAACTTTGCCAAGTCTTTTCATAGTATTCCCACTTACTTAAATGGGACCAGGCTCTAGTATCTTAAGTTTCCCAAAGACAGGGAACTTGTGCTACGTGAGACACGCCTGGCATCTATCTGCCACTCCAAAAAGACTTAGGTCTTCTGGAGGTCCTGTGTGAAACTGCCATTCCTGTACACATCTCAGACACTGTGGGGCAGCTCACAAGAATGCTATAGACCTACGTGTGGGCAACTGAATTAAGTCTTCAGTCACTTAGAATTCATCCCTGAAATGAAGGGACTGTTCTTATTGCATTTCTAGTAGTTTGTCCCATTAAGTTTTATATAATTAAGCACTGGGGTTTTCACTACTTCCTTTGGAGGAAATTTTCAACAAATTGAAAAGTCAGGATTAACTATGCAAATTAAAATATTAACTACGCTGTGTTGTGGCCAAACAGTTCAAGTCAACAGATTTCTTATAATATCCAAGTTCTTGTAAATCCACAGTGTATAAGGCAGATCAGATATTAAACATGTTCTCCCACTTTTCTAGCTGTTGTATCTAAATTCATTGCTACTTCACTGACTTGACTTTTGCCTAAACACACATACTTTTATCACATTAAAAAGATATGCTGTATATATCTTAGTCACTTGTTCCCCCAGTTTCAAACATCTATGCTTAACAGTGTGCACCGTCACATGTGTACCACAGCCTAGTAAGTAAAGTAACTGAAACAATCTGAGATGCCAGCCCATCTTATCAATTGTTGGATCTGGAAAATTTGGAGGGATAAGAGAGAAAGCAAACAAAAAAACCCACAACCATTAAAATAACCAGCTTTCAACAGAAGTCTGATAGGGTTTAATGTTTTTATGCTTTTGAGTTTCTAATAGGCTTATAGGTCATGGAAAGTGAATTGTCTTCATCTTGGAGGTAGAATGACAAGAACAGTTTATTATCTTGTCTGAAAACATTACCTGGCAATAAATTCTTTAGAGGAAGTCATCCTTCTTTCCATTTCTTTTGGAAGAGCTGCCCTGAGTCTTCTGCTTTTCAGGGAGGCCTTGGCCAGAACCCAGCATTATTCCCCCTTTGTAAAGGAAAGAAGGGAACTAAGTCACCAAAAGCCTGGGGTCCAATTCTTAACTTCTTGAGCTTTTCAGTAAATAGCAAAACAGAAATTTTAAGTCTTACTAAGTTAGACACAAGTACCATGAATTTCCGATCCAAATCTGGTTATTCAGGAATTCAAGTTCCTGTTTAGAACTGGGACAGCTTACAGCAAAAATATTATTCCTAGAGCTCCTTTTAGAAATAGTATTGCCTTGGAAGAACTAGCCTCTTCTTTGCCACCCACAATATTAACTAAATAGTTCAGGTAGTCCTTCATTTTGCAAGTTGCTGAGCACACCATCGAGACCAAGAGAGCACCTATAGAAATTGCTAGCTCAGTGCTCATCACTTGATCTCCAGGCAGGCTGCCCGTGTGCATAAATATGCCTAAGTGGTTCATCAGAATAGCCCAAGGATCTTCAGCACCTTCCTAGACCAAGCTTTAGCTTCCAGTACTTGCCCATGTTTAGCCTGCAATCAGACTGAGTCCACTTCACTTAAAACCCTGCATTTGCATAAGTGCTAAGTATAATTTCATAGTAACTTGCACTTATTGGAAATAAATTGTCTTAACTTGAAGGTTTTGAATTGTATTTGCTGGGCTAGTAGTTAGAAAAATCTATCTTTTAGTTTATAAAATGATCGAATTTGATCTAAGCTACTGAGAGAGAATGACCTTGGCAACAGTGTTTTTTTGAGAGTCACTTTTCTGAGTAAAAACACACTTTAAGAGGCAATAATATGAGAAAAACAGGACAGTTAACTACTCAAGGTTAAATTTTCCTAGAAAGTCTTTTAATGCCTGGTCACAGATGATAAACTGCAAAGAAATAGAAACATTTACAATGATGCATCTAGTCCAACTGAAAATTATAGATTTATATTACCTAATTATTCACCTGAACATAATGATGTTTAGTTGCCTGTGTAAAGGACTATAAGACATCAAGCAAATGTGGGAAGAGGTTTGCAAGTGCAAAAGATAACATGAGAAGAGAGCTCCCTTTTTCTTACTGTTTTGTATATCCTCTTATTTTGTTTCTCTTTTAAGAGCTGTATAGTTGGTGTTTCAGAATGTCTCTTAAAAGCTGTATAGACACCTGTTTTCAAGGAAGGGAAATGAAAGCCAGCTGAAAACTTCCTGAAATACTACCAAATCCAGCATTTCCTGTGTGTTAAACCATAAGCTTTTTTCCCACCAACCCCCTCAAATTCCTTGTTGGTGTTTTGCAGCTACTAACAGCACAGACTCCAAATGATATTAGCAAACGGAGACATTTATTCTGTGGCACACCCACCTTTCATACATACCTTCAGTACCTTCCCAGTCAATCAGGCCTTCCCATCCCACATGCGCAAATAGGCCATCAAAACCAGCTGGACCCTTTCAGCCAAGCTCCTTGCAGACCTCAGAGTAAACACTAACTCAGCTGCTCTTTATCTATTGCTCCCAAGGTCATCCTCCCACCAGGGTAATCAGCTCCTGGGTGCTTTCTTTCTGAGCTCTGTTTAACTCTTGTAATGCCACATCTCCCCCTTTCTGTTCTACCCACATTACAAATGACAACATTTGTTTTACCATTCGCTGCATACATTGTATTACACAAGGGATATAAATCAAAATACACAAAAACACTCCCAAAACCAATAGCCCCAATTTTCATCCCATGAATCAAAGTTGTCTAAACATTTTTTAGGGGATTTGCATAAACTTTTGGTGATGCCTCTCATTACTGTATTCCATTGCTTTTTCATACTTTTATGCAATTTGAGTACATGGAGTAAGAAGCCAAATCACACAGACAGCTATCATAAATCCAAGGGCCATCCCAAATAAGAGTCCACTTAAGTAGCCAAGGAGAGGGATAATAAAGTAAGCATAGACTAACAGTGTTAAGAAGTATAAAGTTTTCACTGGTATTTTAGGCTGTTGCACATACGGATTATTTTCATTTTCACTACTGAGCATAGTACCATTTTCCTCAGTCACCTCAGGATCAAGCAAAGGTTCAGTAGATTTATCAGCTTTGCTTTCATCCTCTAGGAAGGAAAAGTCTTCAGAATACAGTTCACAAAACTCCTCATCCTCTCTGCTTGCTAGTGCAGAGAACAAACATTTTTCAAGTATGAGTGAAGTTTTCGAACTCGCATCCTTTATGCTTGTAGACTGAGAGCTTTTGGTGTCTGTCTCTTTTGCATGTTCCTCAGCCGCTTTTGACTGATCGTTCTTATTCAGGTTAGAGTCACTTCCATAGAAGTCCCCTTCAGAATCACATTATTCTTCCTTAATGCTGTAGTTGTTATTACTTTCCAAATGGCCATTCAAACTAGAAAGGTTTGGTCTCTACTCCCCCTTTCTGTTGGTTATGTATATCACCAGCACATGAAGTATCAGGAGTCTCTTTTTCAGTAGATGGATTTTACAATTGCCGCATTGTTTCAAGCTTCTTCATAACCTGCAGCATCTGCCGCCAGGGTTTTAAAAGCTCTGTCGCTATGGGGTCCCCTAGGGTGGCTCAATCCCAGAGCTTCATCCCTATTTTATCCCAGAGGTCTGCCGTGAAGATGTTAACAGCATTAAGCCCATGCTTTTGTAGGAGTCTCTCCATAAGTTCCAAAACCAATTTTTCCCCAGCAGTAATATAATTACCCATGTTCCCTGCAGCTCATCTCTCTTAGGAGATGATTGTAGCCAACTTGTGCTTCCTTTCAGCACCTATAGTAGTTCTGCAAGGTGTTGCTGCTGGCAGCAGTTTTGCTGGTCATCATTCTTCACACAGGGCATCATTTGCCACAACTAATGGCACAGACTCCAAACAATATTAGCAAATGGAGACATTTATTCTGTGGCACACCCACCTTTCATACACACCTACAGTACCTTCCCAACCAATCAGGCCTTCCCATCCCACATGCGCAAATAGGCCATCAAAACCAGCTGGACCCTTTCAACCAAGCTCCTTGCAGACTTCTGAGTAAACACTAACTCAGCTGCTCTTTATCTGTTGCTCCCAAGGTCATCCTCCCACCAGGGTAATCAGCTCCTCCGTGCTTTCCATTTGAGCTCTGTTTAACTCTTGTAATGCCACATCTCCCCCTTTCTGTTCTACCCATGTTACAGACATTTTAACTCTTGTAATGCCACAGTGTCTGGTTTTCCCTCAGTAGCTTCTGGGTCTCCTAAGAATACAAAAGTGCATTTTTCTGCTCTCAATTATTTTTAATGCACATGAGGAAAAAACCCCAGAAGTTGATGAATATTTATTCAGGCTGCTTTGGCAGTACTTCATTATTTAAGACATAAATCAAATTTGGAACTTCTTTTTTCCTGGGGGACAAATGGTTTATCTGAATTTGAATGTGCATGTGAATCAGTCGTAGGGATGGTACTTGTGCTATTGCTGTGTAACAGCAATTATTTGCATTGTTTTACATTGTTTTGCTCTATAGCATTAAGGTAGTCAGGCTGCACACAGGTGCAGAGTACATCTGCAGATCACTGCAGGATCAGAGCCATGGACCTCAGTCCTCCAGTTATGTGCACGTTTATCAGTACAGATTCCACTAGCAGCAGCAGAACTCTTCCAGCAGGTAAAGTTAAACAGTGCGTGACTGGTTTGTGCGGTCTGGGCCCAAGATTATTCCCAATACAAAGTCCATTGAAGGATCAGAGCTACAAGGCTTGTTCACAAAGAAATGCTTAGGAGGAGATAACTAAATAATTTTGTGAATTGGCTACTAGTTCATACTGTCTCCCCACTTGGCTCTGTGGCTCTTAGTTAATGTTTTATCATTTATGACACTTTCGTATGGGTATAGTGGTTTGCAGCTTCATGCCCTTTGAAATGGACAATGTGTTCCTTGTGTCCAGAAGCCTCATCCTACACTAGCAGCTTTGGGATTGGAAAGAGAAGAGCATTACTCCTTTAGTAGTATCTGCCGAAGATATTTAAGGACGCACAAAGGCAAGTGCTTTCCCAACAGAGTACACAGTTATCTGTTTTGCAAAGACAATCCAGACTTACTTTTTATACTTCTGAGCCTGACAGTGTATAGGGCTTTCACTCACATGCAGTGAGCATTGACTTTTATCATATTATTAGCATTCTAAACTCACAGTTTCAGAGGCTTATAACTCAACAGTAGGTTTAGACTCAGTAAATTCAGCCCAGGAGCACTATTTTTCAGTGTAAAAGACATCTTTAGTTACTGCAGTATCAAGCAAAGCAGACCTTGCTTATTGCAGGCTTTTTTAAAGGTCTTAGATTACAAATTTTAAAAAAAAACACCTCTTGAAAAAATGAATTGCTACAGAGTTTCATTCTGATGTTTCTCAGATTGCTAGCTTCCTTTGACATAATTGGAAAAAAATTGAAAAGGCTGAGTGATAGGTATTTAAAATCAACTCCTGAGAACTCATAATGGACCATATTCTATACATTCCTGTGCAAATCTCACTGACATCAGTGGATGCGTTCTGTACACATCCTATTTTTAAAATCCTGCATGCATAATCACCGTTAGCATTGTTAACAGTGTCTACCATGGGTGGGTGCAACTCTGAATGCAGATTTTTACTATCAGCCGTAATGGTTCTCTCCTGAGAGAAATTCAGAAAGCTGTTCATAAGCTGTTCTGGACTTTTAGGTAACTAATCCCATCTCACACATACACTCTCAGGTACTTTTTGTTAAAGAAAATCAAACACTTCAGAATACGTATTTATATGACAGACACTGTTCCAGTCTGTTGGATAAATTATATGCATTTTATAACATTCACTTACAGAGATGTATAGGTTTGTACATATTATAGTAACAGCAAAATAAGATTAAGCTTATGATATAAGGTGACACGAGCCCAGAAAATGCCAATGCCAAGTACACTGTACTAGATGTCAGGTGTTTTTCTTTCTTTCATGAAACTAGGTATGAAAGAGAAATTTTAATTTCAGTTCCTTGGGAATGGTACATATGTATTGCAGCCTGATCATTTTTTGAGTGTGAGATGCTGTGTGTTTAATTAACATTACTTCTGTGTGTTTAGGTAATTACCATTAGAACACATGAGGACATATTGTACTTATTGCCTGTGCTAGAGCATAATGTGCTGGACTACAACAACTGCACTTGTTAAGCTGATTTTAGCATTTCTTCACACAGCGGGAAGCATCCATGCTGTGTTTTTTTAATGTACTCTTTAACTATTGCACTGTAGAGTACTGTACAATAAAAATAATAATTAATTATTATCCTCATCTTGCCGGTACTGCAGCTATCCCAGTGACCCTGGTTGCTGTTTCAGGGTTCCACTATGCCGTACCCTGAAACACATATCTTTCCTTACAGAGTTTTATTTCTTAGATGATATTGCTGAACAGAGCTGAATTTTTTGAGGACAGGTTTGTTGTATGGATTGTGATGGCTTCACATTTGTTCAGGTCTCCAAGGACCAGCACCAATAAATGTGAGAGAGACAAGAGCAGAATAGCATACTTTCCCATTTCCACCAGGATGAAAAAAAATACTCTAAATTAAGTCTAACCTTAAATGTATAATCTGTCCTTGGGAGCAAAAAAAAAAAAAAAAAGGATATCGCATCTTCAAGCTCTTGGCATCCCTTACGAGAAAAAATTGGTTCTAAGGGTCTCTGATCTTGTGTTTTAGTAAAATAGAACTGCACGGCTGACTGACAGTTCTGATCTAAAGCATTTACGTTTAAGTTTTGATCTCTCTGCTTTTGATTAAAACTAATGAGCTCATTTAATTCAAAATGGGAATCTCTGATAAGAGAAATAAGGTTGATGTGATTGGATTAGAGGGGCAAATTAAACTCTTAGAGCAGAAGTTTGTGCTTATATAGTGTATTAAAAAGCTGTTGGCGTATTATGGTGTGTTAGATGATGAGAAAAATTTCATAGTAATTCATATTTAATCAGAAGAAATGAAAGTACTAAATATAACATGGCTCTGCTTTTCCCTCGAGTGATAAAGAGCTGTACATTTAAAATGACATCGAATTCAAGCTCTCTAAAACAAAAAAATCTTGAGAGACACTAAAGAAAGGGGCACTGTTGTCAGTTATTTCATCATAATACAGTTGAAATGTCACAAACATGGAAAAACGTGACCACATTAAATCAAGGACAATTCAATATAATCCTTAGCTCACAAATAAGCGTTTGTGTTTCTGTTGACTGCATAACAAATGCTTTTTAAATACCTTAATACTTTCTACCAGTAGTTTCATCAGTTCTCCAAAATAGTAGCAGAATAATTTCAAAATAACTTTTTTATTCAGTATTACTTACTCATTGAAACTGAAAATTAGTTGATCTCCAATAATACTTGCTCATTGTAAGCTGCTCCAGAATTTTCCCATGAACAATATTTTGGGGAGAGCTTGGTTATTAGGGCTAAAAATAGCAATAATAAAAATTGTATAGAGAATATCTCAGTGCTGACTAGTGTTGTAGCCACTATTTTGTCATGGTTTATACTAAGACTGTTTACTATTTTAAGTGGTTGCAATTGAGGGAGTGAGAAGCACAGGTGATATCTATAGTTTCAAGGAGGAAATATCTCTTCAACTGGACTACAAAGACATTTCATTAGTGACCAGTTATTCACCAATAATTAACTATGGTGATGATGATGATGACAATAATAATATGTGTCATTTACTTGAGCACTTTTGCCTTCAGGGTACTCAGTGCTTTATTGATAATAATTAACCTTCAGTAATGGGGAAACCAAGGCACTCAAAACCAGCAGTGACTCACCCCAGGTGTCACTGCAGGTGAGGAGTGGAGGCTAGGGAATAGAAGCCCACAGAATTTGCAACCTCTTTCAGCAGACAGAATTGCTTACTCAGTGAGACTTTGCCTTTCACAAAATACTGAAGAACGCCACAGTTTTTAAAATAGTGCTATACCCTACCAAAATAACTCCAGTCGTAACAAAATTGCGCGAGAAAGAGTTAATGAGACAAATCTCTGTTAAAAAGTCTGTGGGAAAAATAACTTGAAAATGAGACTTACTGAGTATACATATATTTTTCAAATTTTTTTTTGCTAAGTAAACGTTTTCTAAACGAGGTAAATTGATTACAACACTCTTAGCATCCATCAGTCATTTATTTTTAGTGAGTTCAAGGATTGCACCTGAAAAATAGCTTAGAGGGGATGTATAAAATCTAAATTATGTGTATATGTATTTTTTCTATTCCCTAGTGGAATCTACAAGCCCCAGTTTACTAACCACTGACAACACTCTAGAGCGCTCTTTTTTCATCCGAATGAAATCTACACTGACCAAGCGAGGAGTGCACATCAAATCATCAGGATACAAGGTAAGGGTTACACTGTAGCATGAAATAGTGACATCTTTAAATTATGTTCATCCATGTTCCAGGGATACATTAATAGACAGAGAAAGTAGCTGTTTCACATTAGCACGTGTTTCATTGCTTTTGTTAAAGAATCATTAATACAATATTTCCAGCCTGAGGTTTGGCTCTGATACTACATCTCCATTAAATTGATCATTATTACAATAAACGTTGATGATAACAGCATGATAGCCTTCAAAAGAGCAACACTTTTGGAGTAACAGTATATTTTACCAGAGAAGGTGAGTCACAGTAACATCACTGTTCCATAGTGGACAATTACTGCTCATTTTGTTGGACTGTTAGTCATCTTTGGGTTATGTTTTTCCCAGAGAGGTAGGATTTCTTCATGCAGACAGTATGCTAGAGCTATTTAATTTCGCTGCCGTTCTGGCTGAAGGAAACAACAAGCCACAACGAGTACTTTTCCACCATTTTTCTTTCATTGTCTGTCTGAGGGGCATCTGCTGCTGGGGATCATATTTGCTGGATTTCAGACTCTTTTAAGATATGAAAGTCTTTTGTTCCTTATCAGCAGTAATCTCATTTTTCTTCAGTCATATATCGCTCATAGTGCCTGTAGCTATCAGTGGCTTTGCAGTGTACTAAAACTAGAAGGAATAGCCCATTTTTAACATTGTCAACTTGTGGAATGAAACATGTCATCCATTAAGTATTATACAAGATAAAAGAGTGGTGCAAAAAGTAAGTCTGAGAATGTGTGTGTATTTAAAGAAGTTGCTTGTCAATATTCATTTTAAAACTTTCTAAAGCATTTTTTTCAGTTTTCAGAGGAAGATTTAGAGGAGCTTTGTAGTAAAACTCCCCAGTTCACTCAACTCAAAAAATTCTCTGTGAATTGAGGTAGTCTACCTGAGCCATAAAAATCTGGTAGAAATGTCTTCTTTAGAAGCAAATAACTGGGAGTCTTTCTGTTGGATAGTTTCTGGGACAAGATGATGAATTGCTAATGGAAATAGCTGCTAATGGAAGTTTAGGTCCAAATCAGTGGTTTCTTAAGGTACCACAAGTTCTGATCTGTGTACTGCTTAATTGTCAATACCTGAAAGAATGCACTCAGTACCTGTTCATGCTGACCGGTTTACAAGTCTCGGAAGGTATCAAGACCGGGAAGTGTACTGGCAGTCTCAGGAGGAGGAAGGCAAATGAATGAATGAATTGAAGTTATACTAATTTTCATGATCAGGCATGGTCCATCCAGGCTACGCCAAGGTTAGAATGGCAGAGAACTTGCTTTTCTGGATATTTTTGCTGCAATAGTAATGGGAAAAAATAGAGAATTGGACTGTGGATTTCATAATCTGACATTTTTTGCCAGATGTAGGTGAGAACAAAAGGAAGACACATGAGTGACTTTGTCATTCTCTCTTCCTGGACTCCTAATAATCTAATGTTAGTCCAGCACCAGAATAGGACATATCTAGAATGGGCTGGCTTCACAAGGTGGGCTTTTTACTCGTTACAATACAGTTTTTGAAATTCACAAGAGACCCTTTACTCAAAAGAAAGACACAGTGTTGTCTATCGTACAAATACAATTTCATTTCTCTTTTAGACCTGCTGATGCCTCATGGAAACACTGAAAACCATAACTGAGATGTCACAGATAGAGCAGAATGAAGTTTGAAAGATCAGATATAATTTTTTAGCCAGCTTTTCCTAGACACAAAGAACGGATGAAAAGAAAAAGTATGATAGTCAACAGAACTGTCTGTAAATAAAACATTTGTTTTTTTCCAAGTTTTTCCATGAAGCATCAGCAAGTCAGCATGAGTAAAATTGCATAAACACCGTGCGAGTCCTAGGCATGTGTAAATATAGAGGTGTAGTTCTTCTGCTTTTTTTGATGTTTTCCGGGATTTTGTAACTGACAGTGTTTGGCTGAATTCAGCTGTGTCCAACCATACAAATTGTACTTTGACAGTTTTTCAAAAGCTTGGTTATTGGCACTCTATGTTCTATGGAAGGATAATTATCCACAGCCTCAATGAGCCCCAGAAAAATTGTGTATTCATTTTAGAAGAGCTGGATCACGTGAATGTCTTTTTAACCGAGTGTTAAGAACTGCTTTGTTTAAACATCATTCTCAGTTGGTGTATTGGACAAGCATAATAAAACTCAACTGCTATAGTGAATGTCATTCACACTTCTAGGAATGTTACCAATTTATTTATTGATTTCTAAAAGTCCAGTGCCAGAACAAACTTAAGGCTTCTTGAATTTGTTCAGGTATATGTTTTATTAAAATTAAGAAAGATCCATGAGCCTTACAAATCTACAGCTATAAGAAATTATATGGGAATATGGGCTAAGTTTATTAGCACATATTCCCATATATGGGAATAGCTGGCTAAATTCTGTGTCAGACGTCCATGGAAGACCTCTAGCACTTACTCAGGAAACACTATGCCAGCTGGGGTCCTGTGCAGCAGAGTTCCTGCAGGAAATCCTGGTGGAGCAGGCTGACCCAGGAGCCACTGTCTCACACCTTCAGAATACAACAGAACACTGAATTTTCCCTCTGCAAGAAGCAAGGGCTCCTGGCTAACAGCTTCCCTTGGACTCTTGTGTCACTGTGGGTGGGTAACCCTCCTGGATCAGCATTACAACCATTCATCAGGAGCAGTGTGCTGGGAACTCTGTATCTTGTGTGAGTAAGGTTTTAGCTCTGCCAAAGATATTCAGCTCCCCATGGAGTCAATCCTCTAGCAGGCAAAATTTTTCATCTTTGTGAAGTGGTTGTGTCTTGTTCCAAACTCTTGCTGAGCTCAGAACCACATCTCCATATTTTCCTTGCTTTGCAGACTGCTGATGAATGGTTTCTTTAGATAGCAAATGATTGAGGTGGTCCACAAGATGCTTAGCCAATTTTCAGAATGAGTGATCCCTGCCTCAGGAAAATCCCATAAAATTGAAAACAATCAGAGAATTAGATTGATTAATTGTATGGGTTGATCTAGTCAGGACTAATTTTCTGTCAAAAGAAATGTTGGACAAAACCCACACTGATAGACTTACACATATGTATACCTCAAAGAGACCCTGTTCCAGACTGTTCTGACATGAGATGAACCGTGTGTATAGTCCCTTACTGGATTGATTTAATTAGTCCTGAATTATACCTAAAGATGGAGGTAATGGCCTTTTTTCCATGAATGATATTACCTTAAAAGTCTGAAATGGGAAGGTGGTTACATGATTAATCCTACCTCGCTCCTTCCCTGTCATTGTTTCCCAGCACAGAATCACAGAATGTTAGGGATTGGAAGGGACCTCGAAAGATCATCTAGTCCAATCCCCCTGCCGGAGCAGGATTGCCTAGACCATATCACACAGGAACGCGTCCAGGTGGGTTTTGAATGTCTCCAGAGAAGGAGACTCCACAACCTCTCTGGGCAGCCTGTTCCAGTGTTCGGTCACCCTCACTGTAAAGAAGTTTTTCCTCATATTTAAGTGGAACCTCCTGTGTTCCAGCTTGCACCCATTGCCCCTTGTCCTGTCAATGGATGTCACTGAGAAGAGCCTGGCTCCATCCTCATGACACTTGCCCTTTACATATTTATAAACATTAATGAGGTCACCCCTCAGTTTCCTCTTCTCCAAGCTAAAGAGACCCAGCTCCCTCAGCCTCTCCTCATAAGGGAGATGTTCCACTCCCTTAATCATCTTCGTGGCTCTGCGCTGGACTCTTTCTAGCAGTTCCCTGTCCTTCTTGAACTGAGGGGCCCAGAACTGGACACAATACTCCAGATGCGGCCTCACCAGGGCAGAGTAGAGGGGGAGGAGAACCTCTCTCGACCTGCTAACCACACCGCTTCTAATACACCCCAGGATGCCATTGGCCTTCTTGGCCACAAGGGCACACTGCTGGCTCATGGTCATCCTGCTGTCCACTAGGACCCCCAGGTCCCTTTCCCCTATGCTGGTCTCCAACAGGTCTGCCCCCAACTTGTACTGGTACATGGGATTGTTCTTGCCCAGATGCAGGACTCTACACTTGCCCTTGTTATATTTCATTAAATTTCTCCCCGCCCAACTCTCCAGCCTGTCCAGGTCCCTCTGAATGGCTGCGCAGCCTTCTGGTGTGTCAGCCACTCCTCCCAGTTTTGTGTCATCAGCGAACTTGCTGACAGTGCACTCTAATCCCTCATCCAAGTCATTAATGAATATATTGAATAGAACCGGTCCCAGTATCAACCCTTGCGGGACTCCGCTAGACACAGACCTCCAAGTGGACTCTGTCCCATTGATCACCACTCTCTGGCTTCTTTCCTTCAGCCAGTTCACAATCCACCTCACTACCCGATCATCCAGACCACACTCCCTCAGTTTAGCTGCGAAGATGCTGTGGGAGACCGTGTCAAACGCTTTACTGAAATCGAGATAGACCACATCCACAGCTTTACCATCATCTATCCACCGGGTAACATCCTCATAAAAGGCTATCAAGTTGGTTGAGCAAGACTTCCCCTTGGTGAAGCCATGCTGAGTGCCCCTAATGATCCCCTATCCTTGATGTGTCTAGAGACAGCACCAAGGACAAGTTGTTCCATCACCTTTCCGGGGATGGAGGTGAGGCTGACCGGTCTATAGTTACCCGGGTAACCCTCCTTGAATCTGATTTTCCCTATTTATAATGTTCTTAGGCTCAGAGCTTGTAGGAAAAGAGTTTACATACAGTGCTAGGGAACTATTCAGTTTTCAGTGAGTAAATCTACAATCTTAAAAAAAAAAAAAGTCAAATAAAATGTAAGCTGATAAAGAACATTGAAAACAAATAAAAGGAAAAAATGGTAATTCCATTCACTGCAAAACTCAGAAAGTATTACCATTACAGCTGTTGTCTAAGATACATGATGCAGAGACTTAACTGTTTTTCTCTGCTGAAAATGTATCACATCTTCCTTTCTTCATTTTTTTAATAAATAAAAGGTAGTTTTGTTATTTCATTTGGATTTTTGTTGTCTCCATTTTATCTCCTCTTCCATTTGTTTTCCTCCATTTGAGGGTTACCATTCTGTCTACTTAACAGTTATCCCACCTTCAATGTTTCTATTGTCCTACTTTCTCAGACATGTCAAAGCTAATTTTAACTAAAAACTACTTTGTTCAAGTCCAGTGATATATTTCCTACTACCCTGTAGTATCCTGTTATTGTTTTGTCACATTTATGTGACATTTCATGTCAGATTGTGCTAGGATTTTCTTTGCTCAAACCATTAGGGCTCAATACTGGTCTCTTGACCAAAGCATAATTAATGGGATGAGGAAGTAGCCAAAGTATCAAGCATCATCAGAGCCAATAGTTGCTGGTTCATCAGCTCATCAGATGTGTTAGTATATATCCATACAGATTCCTCTACTGTTTTATGGAGCAGCCCTCTCATGATAAGCTGTTACAGAGGTGGATAAGCAAACATGAGGAGATTCCCTTGTACTTTTACTGTCACTGTGGCAATCTCTGAATTTGGTGTAACCAACATCTGTTGCCTCTTCATCTCCCATGAAGCTGGTGATCAGCTCTCTTGGCGATCCATCAGCAGGGTAAAGGACATCTTAAAAATCCTTCAGGCTGTACCTTCCTACTTGGAGCAGTACTTTCTATCTGCTGTGCTACCTAGATACCTGCTTTGGCTCATTCAGTGTCAATAAGAAGCAGTCTCCATGTCATTAAAACATCAAGAGTCATTGAAGTCACAAGGCAATGAGTCTACTGCAGACTCTTCAGTGACTGGAAGTAAATATAGCAGCTGTCATGCACTGAACAAAATCTTGCTTACAACCTTAGACTTCTGAGCCTGTATTATTGAGAAAAGAAATATTTGCTAGGTTACTCAGATAATTCTGCTTGAAGTGAGGCCTTGGTGTATTTGAAGAGTGCCTTGGAATTATGGAAAAGCACATACATAATCTTTGGAGATGAATGAAATGGACTTGTTTCAGCTATTTGTTTATGACTTTCAGGAGTTCTGAAGTCTAATATGGCACAGAAGTGTTAGCACTGGATACAAGTGTAAGCCCTGCATTGCTGCTTTACAGTATCACAGCTCTTATCAATGCCAAGAGCAGGTTTTTGCACCTGTTTTTCTCTCTGATGTTCTTCACGTGCAAGAGAATTGTGGAAAGTAAGCAAGCTTAAACAAACTGACCAAATTGCAATGAAGGGAGCAAAGTTATCTTCATTATTTATTAAATCACAGAGGACTGTTAAACCTAACAGCATAATCTGAAGTACCAGTGGACATAGTGCATAAAAATAAGTAAATCGCTATATAAAAACTCTGGTTGAGCAAGATTAGTTTAGATGTTTTGATGCTTGGTTGCAAATGTAATGTCTGCATTTCAGTAATGGAGGATTCAAATTTGGCTAGCTATGCCTCACACATCAGTTGCTCTGTATCAAAATGGTTTAAATAGTATTTAAAACTCCATAAAAGTGTTTTCACAAATTACTACTTCTTTGTAGTCTACATGAATTCATCTTTTTCTTTTGTGCAATGGTATCTTTCTACCAACTTGTTTAAAGTTAAACATTTTCTGAGACTGTGCTCTCAGGTTTTGCATTTAAAATTATAAAGTTAGAATTCTTTGAATGCCAGTTTTGAAGATGGAAATCTAAATTTCTTGTTGAAATTTTATGTCCATCACAGTTCTATTATCAGCCTTTTTAACACTCTTCCTGCCTTTATTCACAATTTAAAATTAATATTTTTTATCATTTCTTTTTTTAGAAGAAGAGTTGGGCAAGATTTATAAATCTCAGTTGTGCAATTGAAGTAAGTGCAGTTTTTGGCAGAATTTAGATTCATTAATCCAAGAAGGCAAGAGAGCCAAAAACTCTGTTAGAGAGACAAAATTATGCCGTTGCACTTGCCTTGTGATACCATTCTCTTGATTCAATCCAAAATTCGAATGATTGTTTCCCATCTAAGTGACAGATTCACCTGGAATTCAGAAACAAGATGTCCCTATTCCAAAATCACTTTAAGGACCCAATATGTCACGGGCTTGTTGAGAACACAGTGGAAGACCACCTTCCATTTCAGGGGAATAGGAAGGAGGAAGAAAGATAAGGCATCTGTTTTTTTGCATGATAGTCTAATTATTAGTTCATTTCTCAGATGTGGGCTATGTTAGAGTCAGATTTAATTCCCTCCTCAGCCTGAGGGAATTCACATATCCCACTTTCCAGCTTGGCCTAAATTCTTTTCTCCTCTTCTAATATTTTCCCCCCTTGAAATCTTTTCTGTCAAGCATTTTACTTTGTCCCAGAAAGGTATTCTGACCTTTCTCTGTAGGAAGAAAGAAAACTGCAGAATTTAGTATTTCATCACATGGCTACTGCCACACCTCCTTAATTGAGTGAAGAAGGAATAAGAAACCAACATCAGGAAGCATTATGTGAAGAGTTTTCTAAATGTCAGCACATGCATTCCTGAGACTTTTCAGCACTGGGAAGACTTAAAGGTAATTTGTCAGAGAGAAAGAACTGATCAAGAATTCACCCATGTAAATCGATGACCTTTTAGTCAAAAGGAAGTCTCTTAGCTAGTAAAGATGCAGCATTACTTATAAAAGAACAAAATACTAATGGGCCAATCTGAGTCTTATGAAGTATCTACTTGTAGATATAAAGATACGGTTCAAGAAAAGATGGTCTGAAACAGGATTAAGAAGACTAGAGTTCCTTTTATGCCTTGCTATAGAGCTCTGAGATTCTATTAGGAGAGCCGTCTGGAAAAGCTTGGTTCACACTCAGCATCTAAATACATTAACCAATTTTTTAAAAGTGTTCAGCAGCTAGTAACTCCACCTTCTCAAAAAACATTTTCAGGGCTGAGCATCTTTTAAACGGGATTTATGGCACTCTTCTACCATCTGGAGACATGAATATATGTTAGGCATTCGTTATTGCAGTAGCATGAATGAAACTAACCAGATAGTATTATATAAAAGGGCTTTTTAATAGCAGTCGTCTTTAAAAGAAAGATTCAAGATTTGATCATTCCTCATGATGACTGCAGCTGTAGTTTTCCTGACACCGGTATCAGGATGTGTTTCTCCTCAAATATTGTCTTAAGTGCTCATATGGCTTCAGAGTTGTGATTTTGTTGCAGCGTGTTCCAAACTGTGTAAATGGGAAATCACAAACTGGATTCTGAAAATCTGGAAGAAAACATAAACTTGAACAAACACAGATTACTTTCTGGGAGATGTTCTATTTTCATAAATTCTGTTATCAAAGAATAAGTGATACAAAAAGATAATATTATCACCAAATTAGCAGCAATTGCTTTTTATTCTGATTTTTAGGCAGTATAATTCTGAAGCTACCTTTCTTAAAAGTCGGTGGATATAGTAGTTAAAGAAAACCATGAGATCAAGATTTACTCTGATACATACTAAAATATTCAAAATGGACAGAGATCAGCTCCAAGCCAAATCTGGTATTCTTTCAAGAACCAAGTTTTATTGAGTCATAGAGATACAAAATGTTTGTTGTGCTTTTGTAAGTAGCACTAATTGCTAGATGTGTGAACTAATAGTGCAGTGTGAGACCCATTGCAGTGTTAATAAACAGAGGTCAGTGAGTGGAATGAGAACAATGAGATCTCACCAGAGTAGGAACCAGAAAATACCTCCTATTGCACGCTGGGAGAAAGGTCTTGTGCTCCCACGTGGGAATGCCTACTGAAAAAGAGAGGTCTTCAGTCCACAGAGTTTTCTTAAGTTATCCACCAATGTTATCTGCCACTGCTTATTGTTAATGATTGGGAATATGCCTTATGTAGAGGCAAAGAAAACCACATGGTGCTGTGTGAAGAATCACCAGCCAGAATTTGCTCTAGGACAGGCAGATGCTGATGCCAACATCTCTGCTCCACTTGGCTGTTTTGTAACTGCTGCCAGTGAATATTTTGGCCCATGTCCTTTTCATAATGTAAACATTGTATTAGATGTGCAAATGCAGACACTAATAGCTTTTTAAATTATCTCTACCACTTCCGACAGTTCAAAGTTGTTGTCCAAAGTATGCTTGGAAAAGACAATAAACTCATACATTGAAAAAATGTGACTAACACTAAGCTAGTGTAGATGAGTACGTCTTCCGGCTCTTCAGCAGATACTTGCAGAAGCAGTATCATCTTTCCACTGGTAAAACTTTAATGAGTGTGAAACAGTCAATGAAATTCAAAACTAAGATGAAACTAAATGAAAGGTTCTTAAACTTGCATTTCAGTGAATTTTGCATTTAAAAGAATTTGTTTCTCATTGTGTTTCTCATTGTTGCACATTGTCTTGATCTGGTAATGAGATCAGTAGCTGTTGAATAGAAAATACAAGTCTTGAATTGATAGTCATAAGGGTATAATCCTGACATCTTATGCAAAGACTTAAGTGTATTTAGCTTTTGTAGAACTGTGATGGGTTAACTAAGAGGGATAAGACCACATTTTTGCAAGAGAGTATTTTTCACTGTTGCCTCTGCAAGTAAATATTTTCCTGAAGAATTGCATGAAAATTCTAAACAAAAATATCTTCTAGGAATAAAGTTGTTCCACAAATGTGGAACGTACACTCAGACATTACTTTCATTACACTGTGGTCTGTCACAGGCAGTATTAGTGGGCAAGCAGAAGTTCCTTTTGAATGTATCATTGATGTGTAACACAGACACCAGGAAAAAGCATAGTTGTTGCACTCGAGGAGGTAAAGCTGTGGGTTATCGCTTGTCTCCCCATTGACTCCACAAAGGAAAGGCCACCATGCATGTTCCCTTGAATAGCTAAGGTTGTACAGCACGTTTTACATACTAGCTACACAAGCTGGGTCTCATTAATAAAATTTTACAATCATGTGCTTTGAAATTTAAAAAACAGTAGAGAAAATCTTTTACAAACAGCTGGAAATATTTAAAAAGCTATTTAAATATTGTCATTATGAATTACTTCCCTGTAGTTTTTCCTTCATTGTTAATTCTTGTATTCAATACATGCTGAAATGTTAGCTGGCCACAATTCATAAGGATCCGGCTGTTTCTTTGTCCTGTTAAAGCTGAATCTTTTAAAAGTTCCTTTTTTTCCCCCGCTCCCTACTCTTCATATTTTCTTAGTGATATAAGAAGTGCATTAATTTCTTTGCATTGTGCAATAATGAGATAAACACTGAATTATGATTTCACCTCCTCATGAACTTGGAAAAGCATCTTTACTTCTCATTTATTTTTTAACCTGTAACTCCCACATAGTTTTTAAACTTTCTTTTACTTTTTGTGCAAGTTCTTACCTGCGCAAAGCATTATGTTTTATTGGCTTTTTCCTGTTGCTTATAAGGTCATTTATATTAATGAATGTACTTTTGCAACCCTGCTCTGAGACCAGAAAGTGCTGACATACCAAGAGATAGAGTAACTTGCCAAAGATAACAATGGCTGTTTGTGTTGGAGCCAACTGTGATTACATGCTGTACTTCATCCTCAGCCTTTCTTCCTAGTGCATGATTATTGTCAAATCATCTCTGTGTTCCAGCACATCACACTTCATTTTCTCAGGCTGGTACTTCCTTTGTTTTGATGGCTGCCCTGAATAGCCCAAATGAGATGCCAAATAAAAAAGTACTCAGATCAGATAGTGTGAAATCTAGCAGAACTTCCACAGAAAACCCAGAAAAAAAGATGAACTCCTGCTCTGAACTGGGCTACCACTGGCTGTAGAAGAGCTACGCCAAAATCCTTTTCCTCAGAAAGCAAAAGAAGCAATGTACCATCAGAAAAACACATTTTCCTACCCCTTGGATTTAGCCCAGGTGAGCTCCCTGAGGCTGCTGTTCCTGCCACCTTGTGGGAGAGAAGCAGGGCTGGTGGCATCCATCTCCTCGGCTGGCAGCTGGCTTGGCTCCTTGCAAACTTTGCCTTTCTTATTTCAAAACGAAAAAATGTTACAGAGAGACTTTTTTTTTTTCAGTTTGATTAATGTTTTTTCACACCCACCATAGATTTCTACACCCTAAAGACCTCCAAGCTTTATCAACTAGTGTGAAGCAATGCATGTAATAAGCACATGTAAAAATGGTGAGGAATCATTATGCACTGTAGCTCTTCATATTTGGACCAAAGTATTAGCAAATCAAAATGCCCCATTCACTCACACAGATAGTACCACTTTGCAGCTGCTCTTCACTGACTTCCTACATGAATGAGTGGTTGCATAAGGTGCAAGGCCCATCATTTACTCAAAAGCCACTTTTATGGGGATAATTTGCTGTCATAAGAAGCAAGGTTCCTCTGTACCTGCCCATTTGACAGAATGAGAGAACAAAGGCACAGAGCATTTCAGTGATGTGTCCATCACCATACATGAAGCCAGTAGTCAAACAAGGACCATCAACATGAGGCTTTTTCATTCCCTGTAGTTGTTGACTTAACCTGATGCAATGACTTCTGTGTAGTGATCTGGACACTGATTAGCTGTTTTCACCTTCTAGAACAGAAAATTGATCATGAGTGTTTCAGGCCATGTTTCCCAGAAAGAGTTCCTGTAGTATAAATGTCCTTTTTCTCTACTGTCCAGAGTCCATAAACACCACTAGATAACCAAATAAGCCATTATGCTTCTGTTTCTAAACGTTTGAGCATGCTTCGATTTGTCTGTTTAATGCATTGATACTAGCTGAAGAATGGCATTTGGTTGAGCCCATCTGCTTTACCCTATGGAGATGGCAGAATATAGATGTTTGGTGGGAAGAGTTTCAGCTTCTCCTTTTTACAGCATCATTAGGAAGCTGTCATCCTAATAATAATAATTCCCATCTGACATCATGGAGGTAAAAAGAAATCACTTCTGACATCAAAAATGAGGTGATATTTCAGCAGTATTATTTCACTGAATATAAAATGGAAGTCTTTATTACTCCCAATGCTTTTAAAGAAAGCTGAGCAAGGCTTATATTGACCCTGGAGCTTATATACCTTAATGCATCTATAACCAGTATGAAATAAGAAATTTTAATTGTTACTGCTATTTTTTTTGGCTGTCCCTCCTTAGAACCACAAATTTTGTGCTTAAAGGAAAATAATCAGTATCTGAGAATAAGCTTGGGAGAGCACAATTATCTTAATTATCTCCATTATTTAAAATTCATGCAAAAGACCCCAAACAAATGAAAACACTAAGTGTATTACAAAAAGTGGTGATTTTCTTACAAACTTCGTATTGGAGCTTTTACTGGGAATCCATAGAGATTGCATGAAGAAGTCTGAGCTCTGAAGAGGTTACCCTGAAGAGGGTTACAAGTTTTATTTCACTTTTTATGGGTAGGTATTTTATTCTCTCTGAACTTCTTGTGCACATTGCTGTGTGAATTGCTTGCCATTAAAAGGACACAGCCAAGGTCTGTTTCATCAGTTGTAAACAATACGTTTTCCACTCTTGTTTGTGATAGCACATTAGAAGCTCCCATTCCCTTTTCCTTTGTACAGACATATTCAGTTATAATTCTAGTCTTTGGATGTTTTTCCATCCTAAACCAAACAGTGTAGCACATCAGTGACTCCATACAAATATACTTAGAAAAGAGCGTATCTGCCTAAGTTTGGCAATATTTCCTAAATGTGAGATCTATTTTTGTTCTACTGCTGTTTTGTTTTTTTTTTTAAATTTAGGGGACATATGAAGAGTAATATAGACTACAAACAATTAGAGCAACAAGATGCAAGTTCGGTGCCTTTAAAATTGACAGTATTGCTCTAATGAGAAGAAAGTTCAAGAAATATGTATTCTTCCCATGGCTTCACATTACAGAATTGGTCACATACTTGCACATAGTATCTCCTCTGTATCACAAGAAGAGCTTAATCAAAATGTTTCATAGTCTTTTCACAATCAAACTTAAGCAACTTTTGCAATTAAATATGTGGTGGGATCATAAAATTATTTTGTTCCAGGCAAATATGTTTGAAACAGAGGAGTCACAGCTCATCTGCTGTTGAGTTACTGCTTCTCAGTTATTCTTAGAAATAAGTTATGAATTCTGACAGGCGTGCAAATATTTAATAGTTATAAGCCTTTAAAAAATCAAAATTAGTAGTTACCAGTTACAGTGAAATGTTTAAATCTGAAATGAACTCTGCGCTTTCAATGTAAATGGGTCTCATTCTATGTACAAATAGTTTGGGCATTTTCCCCAAGAATTTGTGCATGCATGAACAGAATGCTTAATTTTATTTCATGTGAACTCAATGAGCCCTTTCACTTTTGACATATTTTGGAAAGTCCAGGCATGTTTTTTCTACAAAATATTAGATAAACATTTATCTTCTTGAAAATCATGGCCTTATTAGCCTTTTCATTCATTTCTCCCTGCTCAAGTGCTCAGAAGCGTGTATGTTTTTCCTAACTAATCAACTGTTTTCAGTTCTTGTGATCTTTTGCATTGTTGTATTGTTACAAAGACTATGTTGGTTAGGTAAGTCCACCACTAGACCTAGCCCTGTGTTTAAGAGATACCTAAATGCAGAGCCCTGTTTTAATTAGCTCACAGGGCGTCACTGAACCTAGTCTGGCTCTCCCACAGTCACATGCCCAGGGTTAGGAACCGGGCACTGGACACAGTTTTTCCTGAGGAAGCAAGGAGCTGATTCACAATGCACAAACATGCATTATGGGTTGTTTTCAGTCACTTTATAGTCATATGCATTCATAAATTTTGGTATAGTTGCAAGATGCAGACTTTGATGGTACAAAACTCACAGAAGAGCTTTAGATCACTGGAGCAACCACAGATGAAGTTTATGTTGACAATTTATCGGCTCTTCTCTGTCAAGGAAAATTGTTTTTTAGTGCCTGCCTATTAGCAATCACATGCGTATTATGAAATTGAGTTTTGGGGAGGACAGCCTGCCATCTGTCTTTTCTGTATTTTTTTCACAATGCATCATGCTAAAGTTAAAACTTTCTGTGCTTCAAAATGGTGTAAACTATGAGACGTCTATAACAGAGACACTTGGAAAGAAAAATAGACTAAGTAGAAATGTAAATCTTTATAAACTTTATAAACAGGCAACTGCTGATGCTATACTTCATGTTTTAGCTTCAAGTCCCCTCCGCATTTTCCACACACCATAGTACCCACCATGTGCTCTTACTCTAGATTTCAGGGTTGCTAAACTGATAACTAATTAGTGTATATATCTCACGGAGTGTGAGAATGCTTTCTTCATAAACTCTTTCTGATTCAGGGGGTTTTTTGTGTGAAATGGAACTGCAAATGCCTGATGTGGAGAATGAAAAAGATGTGTTCAGTTCCTTTTCTGTGTTCTGATATGCTAAGATTTTATCAATAATATTGTTTTCCTGTAAAAATATCTGCCTTAGAGAAAATCTGCTGTGTAGCTGTCAGGATCACACCTCTCAGAATATGCCTGTGATGATTCCGTTAAATTGATAAAAACAGAACACTCTGCTATGTAGAAGGATTGCTGAAAAGAATATTCTGAGGCCCTTTCATGTGTAACAGCACTTGTATGGCAGTACGTTTATTGTGCTATAAATTCCATCACTGATTTTGGCCTTTTCAAATTGATTCTGCAGTAACTGTAAGTAATGAACCTTACAGACAGAGCCAAGGAAAAAAGAAAAACAAGCCAATAAACTTGTGGCTGTAGGAATACAAATTGTAGAGTTCATTTAGCCTCAGTTTTTATCAGATCATGCAGCCAATACCCCACAGAGCCAGAAGATATATCCAACAAAATGTACAGTGCCATAGCCCTGGCTTTCTTTAAATTTAGCAGCTAAACCGGACAGTCAATTATTCGAAGTACATGTTTGTACTAAGTGTCCTGTGGATTTTGCCTGAGATTTAAGGAAGGTGCTCAGCATAAGTGGATGACAAAACAGGAGAAATTATGATAGAAGTGACTTAAACAGGATAATGAGCCAAATCCTGAGCTGTTTTACAAGGTCTAAGCAATACCAGGCATCACTGGATTTCATAGGGGTGCAGATCAATGTGCAGTGGGCTACTAATGACTCACCAGGTCAAAATATATAAAAGTCTCCAAAATTTACCTATGTTCCTAGGCTATTTCCCTTTCTTTACTCAAAAGTTCTACCAGGTTAACAAGAATCATGTGATATCTTTTCTCCAAGTGTCTTTAACAATCCCATAGATTTTAACTGAGAATTTATGTGCTTGCTAAAGATTTTCATAGGATGGTTTTAAAACTCAGCAAAAAGATGCTGTTCTAAGGCTTTTCACATTAGTTTTGTAGATTTCTATTACATTCTATAGGAACCCACTAATCTTGATTTGTTAAATACTGTATACATTTCTCACAATCTTATCAGTGGATGCCAAGATCATTTAGACTTATTTTGTAAATAGACTGTGGATCTAGTCCCACTAAATCAGTGAGCTGGTCATGTGATTAAAGCATATATGAATGTCCATATATGTTATACCCTTAGCTGTTACATGAAGAGCTAACTTCAGATTTTAACTCAAATGATGAAACGACTAAAGTTTTCTTCTACATAGTTTTCCCAACATTACAGGAGAGAGAAACAAGGCCATGTTTTATTCTCTGTGCAAAAATAAATAAATGTCTGGGTTGGGTTCCTACAAGCCCTGCAGCACTTCCGTGCATCACAGCTTGCACACTCATGTATCTTACAGTCTGCATTGAGTGCTGAATTCATTCTGTGTGTCTTCTTGTACCTAATTCTGCAGATTTATCTGAACCTCTGTATTGTCTGTGAGAGATATTAAATCCTCATTTTGAGATCAAAATGCTTGGGTCCATTCTAGCCTTATACAAGCCACAGAGAAACTCATTGTCCAAGGCATATACCTTGCCTCTCTATATGAAAAAAAGTCTATTTTGTGAATTTATCCAGTTTACAGCAGCAGCCTGAGTTGACACACAGAGGAAAAAAGACGCAGGAACTGAGGCTTTCAGTTAAACACCAAATATGGTGAAAGTCATAATAAAATAATGAGAGTTTGGAACACTATTTTTTCTCTCACTCTGCTGTTTTGTGTTGCAATGAGAAACACAATGAGTGAGCCTGAAGTCTTGTGAATAGCCCCTGGTAACCAAGAGCAAAGAAACCTTGCTCATTATCTCTACTCCCCTTCTGAATAAACATTTCAGCCATTGTAAATGAGTGTGACATGAAGGGCAAATGAATGGCTCTCATTCCAGATGAGAAACACTTGACAGCTGAGCAACCTGAAGGTCATTGTGAAGGTACAGATCCTCTGACCACTGGATGATGGGACAAGCTTACCGTTTATTTCTATAGGACCTGAGATGCATCATACTCTTAAGAGAGAGACTCCCAGCCTTGCAGAGGATAAGTCCTAGGTGTTCAGACTGACTTTTGGTTAAGACTGCAGCGAGTGAAAGACAGAGCTGTCCTAATTTTTTCTTGTTATTTTATTAAATTACATAGAAAACCTTAGTCAAATATAGGGAAAGGTTCAGTGTGGATTGACAGATGGCATGCAACACCCCTACTGTATCTTATTTATATTATAAATATGATTGATGTGGAGGTAATTTCTTGGTAACCTGTTTTTCAAAAAATAATATATTCTAGGTGGTGGGTTAGTAAAAGAAAATCTCTGCATGCTGAACTTGCCAACTTTTGAATTAATTGCGTGAGTATAACAATCAAGTAATAAGGGTTAAGCAAACAACAGAAAATCAGTGAATTCCAAGTGCAGACAAAGCAAGAGGCTGCCATAATTCTTCAGTGTAGATTCAAGAACACGAATCTTGTCTCATCAGTTTTTGCTCCCCATTTATCCACATCTGGCATTTAACACAATGCTGGTTTATTATGATTTTTACAAATAAATTGCTATCTATAATTCTGCTTGCTACATTAAGTGGATTATAGAAACAAATCATAAATAGTAGTCCATTTGTAGCTGTCAAGTAGAAGGTGAGAGCTTTGCAAAGACCGTTCATCTCCAAGTGGAATAAAAGTTTTTTCTTCAAAGAGAAATCAACCTTATTTGGATGGACTTCAGCTAGTAATGACAGTACAGTTTCTTGAAATACCCACAAAAACCCTCCTCTCCACAAAATTAACTTGATTTTGGGTCACAAATCTTTTGCAAAATTGGGGTGATTTGTAATGAAACAGATCTCATCACTGAATATTTCTGGGCAAATTTGATTTGATTGAAAGTATCTATTTATAGTTTCACATTCTTCAAAAGTTTCGGGAGAGGCTTAGGATGTCACTGGAGGCTTACAGGTCATGTGTCTATAGAAAGGAGCTTGAGCCTGAGATCCAAACATTTATGACCTGTTGCTGTCACTGCCACTGAACACACGGTTTGTATGTCTCTATTAATTTATCAGTATTATTTCATTGCATTTCACAGAATTGTGCAAAATAAGTCTGTATACTCATTCTCATTTTTTGCCTAAAGTCATACAGGTATTTGTTTCAGGAAGGAAGTCTCCCAGTAGACATGTTCCTTTCATATACGTTAGTTTACAGTGCTTAATGTAAACAGTAGGCAACACCTTCCCTGTGTCTTAGCACAAGGGAGCTCATAACCTAGAACAGTTCTACTGAAACTAAAATAAAAATAGAATTGGTAGACATCTGAGTAAATACAGTATGTCAAGGAAAAGTCAAAGACTTTTGCGAAGCTTTTTCAGGGAACTAGCAAACATGTCTACAGGGGATTTCCATTTGATACAGGGTAGCTGCATTTCCAGCATGGGAACCAGCACCATCCCTGACCAAAAGTCTGAAAGAAATTAAGCTGCCAGTGGAGGAGGAGGATCCTCTCATGGATGAGTGCTTTAAAAAACAAAAGACAAGAATGGTCAGTTTTCTCAGATTAACTCGTCACTGCTGCTTTTTCTCAGAGATTGCTGTTCGTGGGGTCTTTGGTTCTCAACATATTTGTAAATTAAATGGAAACCAAGGTGAACGGGAAAGTTACAGTGCTTATTGGATTGTAAAAATGTAAGTCTAATGTGAACAGTAGCACAAGAACTTCATGATTCTGTGTGAAGGGGCGATAAAATAGCAGATAAAATTCATTTCAGCTAAATGTAAAGTAATACACCTGGGAAAAAAACAATCCTGGCTGTATATATACAATGAAGAGCTCTGAACGTGCTGTTAGTGCTCGGAGAAGATACCTTGGAGTTGTAACAGGCAGTTTATGAAAGGAACAGCTCAGTGCTCGGTAGTGGTCAGAAAGTAAACAGAATGCTAAGAATTTATTAGGAAAGAAATGAAAAATGAAACAGAAAATGTCATTATACCACTGTATAAATCAATGCTTTTCCTTTATCTTGAATACTTGTGCACTTGTTATCCCATCTCATCTCATATTGAAGATAATAGAACAGCAAAAAAGTGACAACATTGATCAACAGTGTGGAACAGCTAAAATATACCTAGGAGATTCAGCTTGGAAAAAGATGACTATGGAGGCACATGGTAGAAAACATCAGTATAAAGAAGGTGAATGGGGTATAATTTTCTGCAGTCTCTCAAAATGTAGGGTGGGGAACAAAATTAGACTAGTAAATGGCAAATTCAGAGCAAGCAAAAGGAGGTACTTCTTAGTTCCAGAGTTCAACAGTGAAACTCATTGCCACAGGGCACTATGAATGCCAAAAGCTTACTAAACAACAGGCCTTTGCCTCAGGAAGTCCTGGGAAAGTACACAACAGAAATGTCATTAGATGCTTGCCTAGTCTGATGCCCTCCCTTAGTCAGCCTGAGTGACACATGGAGGATGCTGACCTAGATAGGCCTTTGGTTTGACCTGCTGCAGCTGCTCTTAAGGGCACACAGTTGCTTCTCTGGAAGGGCTGTCATGGTGTGCCCTAGCCTTCTCCTACAGCCAGAGCCTCTGTAAAGCCACTTTAGGGCTTGGGGCTTGCAGTTTGAATGCCAGCTACTTTCTTTATCAGGATCATGTGAGACCTGTTTAAAACTGTTCAAATATAACACTGAGCACATTCAGGGAACTACTGAGACTAGATGTTGGCAGACATGCCAGAAGACTTTGCTCCCATCCTATGATCGTTCCTTTTCACCATCTGGATATGGAGGCATTAGTATCCACCTGCAGCAGCTTTTCTGAACTTCACAGTTGTACTTTTTCATAAAATCAGCTCATATACTTTGCTGTATGTTTTCCCCTTCTAAATTGAAAATTTGTAATTTAGATTCATATAAGTGTCATTGATGGGCGAAAAGTGAAAGCATATTAATAATTATGTGAAATTAATTTCTCTTGCCCATCCCCCCCCTCTGCTTTTGTCACAGTTGTGGTGTTCTGCAGGAAAGCTCACACATTCTGTTGTCCAAGATCTTTCAGTACAACTTGTGTGTTTATATATAGCCAGTGGAAATCAGGCCATGCTAGGGGAAACCATGCAGGCATTAAAATAAACAAAACGGTTGCTTCTCTGTGTAAGAGCCTGTACCAGACACCATTA
Source organism: Nyctibius grandis (assembly GCF_013368605.1). NCBI lineage: Eukaryota > Metazoa > Chordata > Aves > Nyctibiiformes > Nyctibiidae > Nyctibius > Nyctibius grandis. The sequence goes on from NC_090661.1 coordinate 43,601,275, forward strand.
GCACAAGCAGAGGAACCTTGGTATTAATGAAATTCAAGTAGTAGTTCTCAGCCTTTTTCATAGTGTGTCCCTGCTTTACGATGAGAAAAACTCAGATCTTTCTGCTCATTTAGCCACAAAATAAGGAAGAGTGAATATGACTTTTTTTGACTAACTTCAGAATGAATTCTGAGGTTGCAGCCCCAGGTGAAGAGCTTGAGTAGAACATAAACATTACTGTCTTAATCAAGGCTAAGTTGGGGAATCCATTTCTGTCTTTACAGACAATGGTGTTTTCTACATTTTTTCTCTGTGTTTGGGGAAAATGCATTAATATCAGATATTTTGTTTTGTCTAGTTCTTGCTCACTGTGCAGAGAATCACCTAAGGCAATTGTTGGACTGCTAAGACCTACATCAAATAAAACAGTAGGGGGAAAAAAAATAAAAAAAACTTTGTTTTTCCCTCCAAAGATAGAAATAAAGACACTACATCTGAAGAATACTTATTATTGTTTGTCTTTAGCGCAACAAGATTTAGCTGCCCTGACATACAGGATTCAGGCTATTTTTAAAAAGCCTTTCCACCCTTTCTGTTGCAGAATGATGTAGCCAGTTGCCACCACCCCCCAATACTCTGATAAACTGCATTGGAACTGATGCAACAGAAGTCCTTTTTCAGGTTTTAAATTTTACTGCTGGCAAGAGCACCAGAATTCTGGAACAGTGAGCTCCAAGAGAGTTTGCTCATGGGAAGGGATGACAATTCCTTTATTAGAACCCTGCACACTTCAATAGCTAAATGCTTTCAACTTTCTTTAAATGGTATTAAGAAAAAAATATCCTCAAGGCATTATTTTTAAAGGGGACTTCAAACATTCCGTGAGGAAAAAAAATGCAACACATTTGAACACCAAGGGATTTGCAGTGGAAAATCTGTTGAAGTGGAGCTATCTTTTGAGTTTCAGGGTTAAATAAGCATTGGCCATAAATCAGGGATGCAGACTACCAAAAATTCTGAGGCATTCCAGATTCCTAGCTTAAACCAACAGTAGCCAGATTCTATAATAGATCATTTAGAAATAAGTTAGTTATGTTAGCTAGATTTGAAATTAACTATGTTTAATTTATTCCTCCAAATTCAACATACAAATCCATTATAACATTTGCTAGAAGTATAAGAATATCCCAGGTTCTTAATCTTTTTTACTATATAGACTTAATTCTGCCATAACTCAATATTAGATATTTTAGAGTTTATATTTAAAAGCAGCTGTGAAGCAAGCAGATACGCAAGGGTAAATCTTCTCATCTTGAGTCCTTCTGCAAATGATCTGCTCTGGAGGTCGTATCAAAGAGATTCTTTTTCCACCTTAAACCTGTCTTTTCTAAATAGATCTCAACCTGATCTCATTTAATGCATTGATGTCTGGTTTCTTAGTCATTATATTTGCTGTATTACATATCAAAAGGACTCCTGAGAAATTCCCCTGAATTGATAGTTCTAATTTCTTATGTATAGCTACTCTATATTCACTCTGAGGACAGCCGTATTGTATGCTAAACCGTGAATTGTAAAAATTGATCCCTTTGTATGTAGGCTCATATTAAATTGAGATACTTTATTTTTTCCTGTTTGTTGCCAGACATGGGTTCCTGGTGTCAGTTTGTATTTGGCTGTTTGAGCATATTAAAGTTTTGCTAGTGCTTATGATGTTCTTGCCAAGAGCGCTCTTGCAGCAATCTGCACTAGAACAGTCTTTGTGCCAATTACTTCAAAAAGTATTCTGTTATAAACCCAATTTTTATGGCTACTTCTTCAGGTTTCAGTGTAGTGATTTCATTTAGTTTCTTCTTTTTTCATTTTTTAAATGTTGATCTTCTTCAAATGCTTGTAAATTTTGGATTATGAAAAAATAATGCAATGTTGATAGATTGAGTTGTTAAGACATCTTAAAAAGGAAAAGGGTTCAAAGGTATTAAAATGAAACCTGGCATGTTCAGTTACTAACACTGCATATATTTAAAGGAAACTATTTAATAGTAGAATGTTTGGAGCTCTTATTGAGGGGGCTGATTATGAAAACAGAAACCTTTCCAGTTGTATAAAGCAAAATAAATAAAAAATTATAATGTGTAATGACTCAACACAGTATTTCTTGAGCTTATATTATGAAGCTGATTTCAAGAGTATCAGCTCTGCAGTATCTTTTATTTAGAGAAAACCAGGTTGCTAATCCATTGGACTTAATGACAAATCACAACACAGGAAAGAAAGGCATGATAACATATTTTACAATACAAATATGCTTTTGAATGCAGGGTCTTGATCCTGCAACTTTTACTACTGCAACGAATGCCAATGCAAGACTGGACCTCAGAATTCTGACATGAGAGCCATCATGGTGGTAAAGATTTATATGTGTTCATATACAGTGCTATGCCGTACTAAGCAATAACTGCTAATCTATTATCCCAAATAATAAATTGGAGATGCTGTTATGTAACAGAATGAAAAATCAGCCATAAATTGAGGGTGTAATAATGTTAATCTAAAGGATCTAAAAATGTTGATAGCAAATATATTGTTATTAATTATTCTTGAGCAACCTCTGGTCTACTGTTCGTTTCCTAGACTATTAAGATTTGATAACTCTTGAAAACTTATTGTACACTCTTGAAAATACTTTTTTTTAAATGGCAGCTTTAGGAATTGTTTGTCATACAATAGTCTTCCTTTACTGCCACAGAGAAGTTGTAGCTTATTCTTTAGATAACCCTAACCTAGCCAAGTCCAGATCAGGGAGCTTCATATGATAGATGTAACATGGGCAATGTCAGGTTCTTGTTTTGTTTTCACTCTTTTGGAGAGTTAGAAAGCTGTCCCCATTCCCTTCCCTGTAGTTTATTATCTAGTGAGAAGCAAAAGGGAGATAAGAGGTTGTGCGTACTGAGGTTAAGGAAGAGTTATCAAACAGCTTTTTGTGTGAGTGCTCAAAACAGTAACTTTTATGCAGAAGAGCAGCTGTTCCCTGTGGTGTAGTTTATTGTGCTTGCTGCTGGTCTCAATATTCCCCATATGCAATAAATAATACTCTACTCAGGTCGTTTTAGGGATTGAGCAAGAGCTATGAACTGAGCCTGCCAAGCCAGGGTGTTTCTCATGTGATGCTTGTCTTTAAGCACCCAATGAGTTTGAGGTCTCATAAGGATACTTTTTTTAAACCCCTTAGGATTAGCCTAAATTCTGCCTCTGAATGTTTTAAGCAGGAAAATAGCTTTTGAATCTTATTATTTGGAAAGAGTGATATCAGAGGAAAGATGGGAAAAGCCTAGAGTGTCTCCAAAAACTAGTATTGACTTTTTAACAATAAAATATATCCTGAGACCAAATATGCTGTTTAAATGTAAATACCATTTCCATTTTCAGACTGTCTTTTGCAGGTGTATTTGAGGGGATTTGAAATGTACTTGTAGGTGGAAAAGAGGCTATTGACCTTGAAACTATGTATGTGTTAGGAATAATGTTCGCCCTCCTTGAAATCAGACTCATATTCTTTGAATGGGTGCTTAAGACCACAACTCTTAACAGTGGTTCAGGTAGCATTCAGTGCATAACTGAATTAAGACTGACTGCATGTTACTTACTTACAAAGCTGTTTCTCAGAAGCCATAGATTACTGCCTGGTCTCTTTTTTTTTTTACCCATCATGGTCCAGAATGACTCATTGACAGCTGCACTAACTACTAGTTCCCTTTGTTCTGGTGTGGATTTGATATAAGACAAGGTTTGTGTGTAGAAGCAGTATCTTTTATTAGGTGGACTACTATAGTCAGAAAAAAACTAACAGGTTTTTCAGCATACAAGTGCTTTTTCAAGGCTAAAACTGAAGCAGCAAACTTATGAATCAAATAACAGTTGAGAACAATTACTGGAAGTAGACATGTTATTCTGTTATGCTATCTGAGAGGAAAGGTAGGTGATACTTAAGAAGTTGGAGATGGGTGATGTTAACAAGGGAAAAGAAGATATGATGGTTATTTTATAAAATAAAAAAGAGGTAGTAAATCTAACATTGATACAACAGGAGCATATATCTACAAACTTTGCCTTTCACAACTTACTTTTCTGAGGGGTGATTGATTAGGCTTCCAGATATGCAGGAATCCCTAAGAGTGGCCACTGGGCGTATGCAAACTACTTTACATGGCTCATGCTGCAAGTCCAATGTGTCCTCTGTGCATTAAGCTAACTATACACGATGGCGAATTGATCCGTGCGTGTACAGCGAGTTGGATGCATGTGGGACACATCAAACTTGCTGCACATGTGGGATGATCCAACATGTTGCAGCTGTAGGAGCTTACTCCTTTTCAACCCCAAAATGTCATGCTCCATGGGACCTCCTGTTAGGAATACTGCAGTGTTTCTAGAAATGCAATAAGTCTGAGAATGAGATATGCAAGTATTACTGGAACTGCAAACACAAGGCCTTACTGGACCTCTCTGATCCCAGCTGCTGCTGAATGATAAGTGTAGGCAAGTGATATATTTTCCTAAAGCTTTCCTGAAGACTGTGAGAGCAGGCTTTGGTCTCAATGAGGATGGGGCTGTGGAACCCCAGATATAAATGGCTTCTGACTATGAGAAAACATAAGCAAATAGAAATGTTGTAGAGACTACAGTGGGGTACAGGGAGGAAAGAAGAGAACTGTGGTAGATAAAGAAACCTCTACTGAAGTTTAGGTTGATAGGCATGGATATATTTTGATGTTAGAAAAGGAGAATCTTCAGGATATCACTGTGTGAACTCCAGATGTGACAGCGGAGTGTTTTCTTTGAAAAGTCCAGAGGGAAACTGGTTTCCAAATGTTCAGTCTTAGCTTAGAAATCACCTGAAACCATATAGGAACCCTTTCCCTTGTGGAGTGTTAAAACATGTCTCACTAGTGTCACACGCAGGTTTTGAGATGCATGTCCCTGTACCTGTGAGCAAAGGAGCACACAACTCTTAGAAAGAAAAATGTAAGAACATAGCTATGGTTTGCAAGGTATTTCTTCAGCCACTTTTTGCAGTTCAAATTAATTGTGGTTTAAAGATTTAGGGTTTGATTTTGGAAGTATAAAATAACATCTTTGTGAGACCCAAGCAAATATATATATTCTGTGAATCACAGTTGTTTCTGTAAAAAGGGATAAATGTATGTGTGAGTTGTTCATAAGGCAACTGAATAAATATGTAGGCACACAAACTAAATTAGCATGTTTTCATATGTGATGGTCTTCTCAAAATTTGGATCTAAGCAATAATTTTAAGGCTTCAAATACAATATCTCATTAAGAGAAATAAGTGGAGGGAGCACTTCTGCCAGTTCTGTGGTTTCAGTCCAGTAATAAAGAAAAAAGAAATAGTTTAGAAATTTCTTTCTAATGGTTGTTTAAATTTTGAAGAACACAGAGACATCTGAAAGGTGAAATTCACAGATTTTTCATGCTTGCCGGTTTTTATAGCCTCTGGTAATGCATGTCCTTACTCTGACGTCACATGTATGTGAAAAAATTGATGTAATATTTAAAGATGTCTTTTGACAAAGAAAGTATTTCCATCTCCAGAGGTGAGATTTAGCTTTAAAGGGTGGTGAGCAGGTTCCAGATGTGTTTTTCAGTCGCTGGGCTTTCCTTTCCTTAAGTGTTGACAGAGGGAGGGTTTTATCAAGGTCTTTGGGATGTGCTTGTTTATAATGAGTAGACATTAGTAGAGCACATCTAAGTGCTTATCACTAACAGATGACTAAAGAGAGCATATGGCAGGGAAAAGAAATATATATTTGTCCAAGCAACGTGGCTTGTTAACACTCCCACACTCATAAACTGTGTTTACATGTACTTACAATATTTTGCAAATCCCTTTTCTAATCAGCTAAAAATAAAAGCCAAATAATGATTTTTTGCCAACATTGGAGTGTCAGGCAAAGTTGATTTAGAATTTTTTTTAACAAAGCAATTAAACAGTACAGAATATTTTTATAGTATTTGTTTTGCTTCAACACAACATCTTTACAGCAGCGTGTGTGTTATATTCATTTCACGGTGTTAAAGGTTTCATTGTTACAGAATGTTTTGTGGTTCACCCACCTGTCTGCCCAAGTATAACTATTATACAACCAGGTTATGCTACAAGCAGTAACACAGGTCATAATGACCTATGTCAAATCCTGGTCTAGATAAGGTCATAAGGTTTATTTTGACCATGAGATTTTCCTCTGCTTCTATATGATGAAATCATCATGCAAGTTACAACATCTGCCAATAAACAGTTTGTAAGCAAAAAAGTCTCTGAACTGTTAACCCAGTCCAGCTCCCATTAGAGTATAAAGGGGTCTTGCTACTAGTTTCAGTGCACCTTTTTCATTTAGGAGGTAGATGGAGAAATGCTGGTGAAATCTGTACAGCTCTTGATATACAAAGTTTCTGATGATCCCTGTGATCAGGGATATAGCATTCACCCACCTTTTTATAATGGACAGAACACAGTATCACTGTCTTCTCTTGCTGTGACATCTAAATATGCCAGTCTATTCATATAGCATTATTAGAAAGAAGACAATTATAGTTTAAAGATGGATTTGGACTCTTGCATACTTCTCAGAAGAAAGCATTTATAAAGAAAACTGCACAGAAGAACTGCATTTACTTTTGATTTTTAGAATATTCCTAGCAAATTTTTGTTAAATATTTACATCTGGATCCAAGTATTGTCCTTCATGAAACAGTTTATTCTTGCAATTTAGCTTCATTAAAGTCATAATACTGCTTTAGGTTATGACAGACTGGTGCTGAGGGATTGAATTATAAAGAAATTAATTTTAGCTACCGGAGATAATTGACCCTATAATTCCTATCACCCCTAATCCCAGTTCAAATGAACCAGTGTTAAAAGTGGCAATACTCACAATGTAGACAAGGTCATGACAGCTAGAATTGTTTTTTACTACCAATTAGATTTCCCACTTGGTGCATTTGACTAATATTGTCATAGAAAGGGATTTCAGGCATGGAAATACAGTTTCTTTAGAGGCACACAGGCACTGGAACTGATGGGCAGTTTTCCCAGTGTACAGAATCAGAATGCAATTGAGTCCTGACCCCTAAAATTTGAATTCACATGGGGATTTAGAACACATTTTGATCCATGATAAAGCTCGGAACAAACTAAATAATTTGAATCTGGAAGCAAGCTCTCTTGAAATTCAACAGTGTTAATATATGGTGGGTCTAGCAGGTTGGAACTGTCTCTTGGGGTACTACTACATCTGAGGTGTATTTCAGATGAGGAATCAGAAAAAAAGTGAGGTACAGACTGAATAGAGAGTTGTTCAAAAACAAATCATGTTGGTATTTAGCTGCAAATGACAAGAAGGCTTCAAAAAATACAAGGAAGAGATAAATGGTTTTTAAGTATGATATATCTTAAAAATTCCCTCAAGTGATAGTGCCAGCTTCAAACGTATTACCATAAGGACTCTCATGAAAAAACAACAGAACAATACTTTTGCATAGCACGTTCAGTATAAGATTAATTTTCACATTATTGCTAGTTATCCATCAGCATTTTTCCAAGCATTTACAGATTTGAGTTTTTGCAGTAAGCTGAAACTGCATGATAAAAAGAGACAGATAATGATAAAAAGCAGATGTATATGCAAGCCTAGCTAGAAGGAGAAAAATATACTATTACTGCCCCTCCTGTGAAGTTAATCCTATTTCTTTTAGCTATTTCTTCATTAGTTAATGAGGTCTTGAGAAAAAAATAATTAAAGTGTGTTTGAAATGGTGTTTTTGCATCCTTGCCTTTAGGAACTTTTTCAAGTATTTATAGAATAGTTTGCCCTTGGAAGGTGCATTAAGTGTGAGTTTAGGCAATAATTACTTCAGATGTGGGTGGTCAGAAACCTGCAACTAAGATGGACAAACACTGTAGCTAATCACCTTCCTCATTCAGATTCACTACACTGGCTGGAGTCAAAATGTAAAATAGTGGAGAAAGGAGGTATTTTAATGATTAGATTAAAAAAAGAAACAAACTTTAAGGCTTCGATCACAGATCTGCTAGCATGAATTAGATTTGAATTTGGGTGCACTTTGTGGTTTGCAGTCTTATTAATGAAAGATTTTCTTCTCTCTCACTTTCTGTTAACAATCAATCTCAGATCAGAAGCAAAGAGTTTGACTGCTGTCTTTGTGAGATGAGTGTCAGTGGACATATAACTACCTCCCATTTCTGTCACCTCCTCCAGTGCACTTGGTACCAACCAACATCTCTGTTGACCTCTGGGTAGTGAGACTGGGATCACAGTGAAAGGGGCCTCCATCTCCTGGAAGACTTCTCTTCATGTTGTAACACACTCTGAGGGTGAAAATCTGGGAGAGCCTGCCACTGGCAGTTCTTATGGCTCTCTTATCCATGAGCACAGGAACTGCAGTTTCCATTTTCAGTGTGATATCTGGCATCGGTGCTGTATTTATCTTCTTTTATTGAAAAAAACAACTCCTGTATTTATCCACAGAACTCCTCAAGCAGTGAAAGTGGAAGTGGTGGAGTATTCTTTTCCCAGAGTTTCAAGTTATTCAATTTCAGGCAGCACTCTTAGAATTTCACTCTCCAGTGGTGCAGTTGGATCTCCGGGGCATCTTCTGGCGTTATCTTGTGAATAGGGAAAGAAACCATCCACCCCCCAGAGCTCTCCATACATACATAGTGTACTAGGCAGAGGCATTACGTGTCTACCAGCTCTTAAAAAGCTTGCTGTGGATGCAAGAAGACAATCCTGTAGCTGAACTCGTTGATCACTTGTAAGGCTGTTGCTTCTCAAATTGCCAACCACAAAGAAGTAATTCAAGGCTGTGAGCAGTGTCTCCATGGTGTAGGTGACTAACAAGTAAATTAAATCCGTTCTGGAAAAGTTTCAAAACTGACAATCTTTTTGTCTCATATTCAATCTCCAAATGTTATAAAATGAATATTTTATTAATTTCTACCTTCATTATTTATGTTTTATTCCCCTCTCTCTTTTTTTTTTGTTGGATTTGTAGTTCATTTTTTCTTCTCTCTTTCTGTAGAAACCAACACAACAAAAATCACAAAAAAACCCCAAAAAACAACACCAAAAAAAAAAAAAGCACAGGAGTTCTGAGGTTTTTATTTGATGAATGTGAAGCATTTGCCTGTTATGTTCTTGTCTTCTTTTTTGCCATGAGGACATATAGGACATGTTGACAGCCAATATTAATAAGCTTAACACTAATACTGGCAGTTACTTAGTACAATTTTTGGCTGTGTTAAGTGGTCTGTAGGGAATAGTAATGCTATCCTTTAAAAGAAACTTGTCACAGTTGCGTCTAGAATTCACTGGGGTTTCTTTTATTGTTTTTATTTTCCAGGTGATTCATATAACAGGCCGGTTACGTCTGAGAGTGTCACTGTCCCACGGACGGACAGTACCCAGCCAAATCATGGGACTTGTTGTCGTTGCTCATGCTTTGCCACCTCCTACAATTAATGAAGTCAGGATTGACTGCCACATGTTTGTCACTCGCGTGAATATGGACCTCAATATCATTTACTGTGAAAATAGGTACAGCTTTTAGCTCCTTTTTTCTTTGTTTTAGCTACGTGTATTCTTTGTTCCATGGGCTTGGCAAAAAGTTTTTAAATTTGTGACTCCTGCAATGTCATCCTGGTGTCATATGAGAGCACTGAATTCACTCTCATCGTCATCACCTTCATTTTCATTACATTCTTAGAGGATAAAGGTAAATTAAAAACTATAATTTGCAGGACATCTGACTGGAATAGGAGAGGATAGACCAGGAAAGATTCCTCTAAGCTCTCCCTGCTTTTTGCAATCTCTCACCGTCCCTATCAGAGGCAAGATTTGGGACTACACAGACGTCAGTCTGACCTGTGTATCTATGTTATGTTCCCCCGTCCTCCCCTGCACAAGTCTTTCTGTCTGAAGTTTTAAAGTTTTCCATTTTTGAACTAATTTGCAGATTACAGCACATCATGCTCAGTGTTTAATGGAACAGAAGCACAGATGGCCTAGATAGTAGGCTAGAGAGGTGGGATCTGTTGCAATAAGAGGTGGGAAAACTGTAGAATAAAATTGGTTAAGGGTGTACTGGGAAAGACAGCAGTGAAATGGGAACAGGTGATGAGGAGTTGGTTGAGGGGGTGGCTATGTTCGATGTGGTGGCAACAAGTGATGTAGGAAGGTGGGAGGTAGGATTTAAATGCAGCTGTCGACTCCCTGGGGGCTGGGTGCCAGTAGCGTCAGGGTTCTCCACGGGGCTCTGTCGGGACAGGGCCTGGCAGCCAGTGCCCATCCCACCGCCCCAGATGGGAGCAGGGCAGCTGGGGGCACTGGGGCAGCCCCAGCCCTGGGCATTGGGCACCTCCTTGGGGACAGGCCAAGGCCAGGCCAGAACATGGGCTGGACCTGGCTCAGTGGGGCCCATGGCCAGGCAGGGCAGGGCTGTGGGAGCTGGAGACCGGCCCTGCTGCAGCATCGCTGAGGCAGGGGCTGATGTCCCAGGGGGGCTGACATGGGGTTCTGAGCCATGGGTGGGGTAAGGGGAGGCCTAAGGGGCTGAAATGGGGTCCTGGGCTGTGGGCAGGGTGGGAGAAGGCCCCAGAAGCGCTGGTCAAGACCATTAAGGCTTATTTGTGCCCTCAGGTCCCTGAAAAATAAAAATAAAAATAAAATCTAGGGAATGGGTATTTAGAGCACAGTGAAGATACTTAAGAAGGAAGATGATACAAGTAATAAAGAAGTTTGGGTACACTGATGGAAGTCTGCAGTACAGTGGAAAGGTTGGAAAGGAAGAAAGAAAGTAATGCAGCCAAAAGAAATTTTGTCAAGGTGAACAAACAAGATGACTAATGAAAGCTTTTCATGTGTCGGTAGCCATGTCATTTTGTAAGTTAAGAGTGGAAGCTCTCTGATGTAGGCAACAATAATTGCTCAGTCATAATGGAATACCTATGATCAGGATAGCACATCAATATAAACTTTATAAAAAGGGATAAACTCAAATGCTTTGTTGAATCAAGGCCTTAAACAATTTAAAATAATCTTGCATTCCAGTTATGAGGTTATCTTTGCTGTCATGTGGCTGAACTGCCACAATAGTATTAATAATAATATTACTTGGCTGTTAGAAAGAACACTTCATCTAAACTTCCAAAGCATTATCTAAAACAGAATGTATTATTCTTATTTTTAAGCTCAGAAAAACTGCCCTGTAGAAAGTGGCTTGTACAAGGTCACAGAGAAAGCTGGTAACAGTATTAAAGTTTGGCCTGAGTTTTTGCCTGTGGCTCTACCCAACGAACTTCTAGGTTCTTATAATCTGTTGGAATCTGCAGAGCTCTTCAATGGCCTCTGTGAAATGAGTTGCTGGTATCTGTCCAGTTCCTAATGAACAGATTTCCTTTTAACAAAATCACCTGCACTTACTGTTACCTTTGTTGGCAACCTCAACAAAAAAGCCAGAAATCAAATGGATGTGAAAAATGAACTATTCGGTCAGGTCAAGTATGATATGAATTTGTGGGCCATGTTAGAAAGATTTATACTTTCTCTGCCGTCAGTTTGGCATTTTTATGAGCCCTAAATTGTGTATGTTTTTTTTTAATTAAACATTTTTCTCAAACCTTTCCTTTACATTCGTGTAGCAATAAAACTTTCAAATGCCTGAGAAAGGCATCACCGAAAAAAATGAAATGCATCAGACATGGAGCACTGATTGGTAATCACATAGAAAAAGCTGATAACACATGGTAAACTGTGGTAAGCCAGCTGATTTATACAAGAAAGTGTTGAGATTACTAATGTTTTTCATTTGTTAAGGTAAAGGCAACATTATAAAGCAGCTTTTCCTTGTTTGTGATGGATTTTATCTCATGTGCTAGGGTAGAATGCATATGATGGTACTTGAATTTATGTTGCAATAGTTCCGTTTTAAGCCCTTGTGTCAATGTTAAAAATAGTTTATGAAAGGAATTTAAAATAGTAGAAACACTTCTGATGGGACTGGGAGGTGAATGGTAGCTTACTGAGGCAGTGGGATTTCCATTGATGGAAAATGGAGTAAGATTGACAGGACTCGGATTTCATAGCAAGTACAAAGCAGAATATGACTGTAAAAGCTGGAGGAATGGAAGGCACAGAAGAAGAGAAGGAATTAACTGAGCAGCTGATTGAAGCTGTCAGATGAATTATCTGGGCATTTGCCAAGGCCATTCTCCGAGTCGGGGAAGTTGGAATCTCTCTTCTGGGACTATAGAAAAGGAGATAAGTATCCCATCCTGAATATATGGGCTTGACTCCTGGCACTTGCAGGCAGAGGGGAAATTCTTTGTGGTGCCACAGTAAAGCAAGCACTACATTGATGAAAACAGAGAAAAATGGATCGATGCTGGGGAAGCTGTAAGCACTATTTATGGAGCAATGGGGAGTTACTGGCAGCTGCGGGGAGTATGGAGCAGAAGCCATGCTACTTAACTGAAATGAATGCTCACAGTGGACCATTGGATCAGCAGGGGTGAGATCAATAGTCCTCCTAGTTTTCCAAGTGGTTGCCTGCTTGCAACAGCAAGGAGTAGGAGTGACATTACTCAAGTCTTTGGGTGCATCTTGTTACTTTCCTCTGAATGAAGAGATCTGGATCAGAATCCTGGACTCAGTGCACAAACTAGTCAACAGTTAGCTTCCCTTTGAGACAAGATCCGTTAGCTAGTGCACTGGCTATTTCTAACAATATTTTGTTCTGAGACTGTTAAATGAGGATGTAAAATTTTGTTGCCTAAAATGTGGTATGTTAATCCATGTCTGTTTTACAAATGTGGGTTTCATGTCATCTAAACTTCACCATCTAGTCTAAAATAGTCTAGAATTTCTTTATTAGTCAGTGGAGTGAGAAAAGCACCTGCAGAGAACAAATTATCTTAGACAGTGATAAATAACTAAAAGCAAAATAAAGAGGCTGCTGCTAGAGTACAGCATCAGTCTGTGTATTTTCAGTGTCAACTGTTAGTGGTTGGAGACCATCTAGAGAGAGCCTATAGCACAGTTTAATGTGGACTGCAATAGCCATACCTGCTAATATATGCCCAAAAGAAATAACCCAGTGAACATGGTGTTTTCCAAATGCAAGAAGTTTGACCTGTTGGCCGTGACAGTTGTTGCCAATAGTTCCTTCAGATATGCAGAAGCAGTCTTGTGTAGAGAGCTTAAAGCCTACAAATGTGTGCACAATTTGGTCCTAATTCAGCAAAGCACTATACCATATACCTACCTTTAAATTTCAATCATGTTAACAGTCCTGTAAGTCACTGGAACCACTGATCTGCTCAAATGTAAGCCTGTGCTTATGGTTTACAGGATCAGGTCTCTGTATTCAGCAGAACCAAATTCCTACCCATCAACCTGTTGCTTTATTTTGTCAAAGGGCTTGGGAGCCACCAGATCTGCCTCCTAACTAGTGCTCTAAAATATACTATAATATTTCGTTCTTTTCTCCATACGAATTATTTTTTTTCCATCTTTGGTACCTTTGTTATAAGCATGAGTGTCGTATTTGATGTAATTTCTTTTGCTTCTGGTTTTGGTGTCATTGCTTGCCAGTGATCATCACTTACATCTGCATATTCTCTTTGTTTCTTCTTCAACTTTTTTCATCAAAAAAAAATTCTATGTCTTTCATATGTCTGTTTGAAACGGCTTTTTCTTAATATTATCCTTAAACTTAAGGGATTGTGAATCTGCTTCCACAGTCGCCTTGCTGTGTTCATTTTTATCTGTGAAGACTTTACACAAACACGCTGCTGAAGAGAAACAAAATAGAGCTGGGTCAAATTTACCAGAGGGGGAAGCAGAATGATCATCTTCCGTGTTAGCCCTGTGACCTGTAGCACTCGCAGCCTGGGTACATCACAGGGCAGTGGCCTGCCTGGAGATTGCCCCTTTCTACTAGGCTGGGCAGGGTTGGATTTCTTCTCCCTGATCTTGAAGCAGAGCCACCTCCTAACACACAGCACACAGTTCTTGGGCCAGGGAAGAGACAGCAAAGTGTGCCAGTGAGGAGAGTGTAGACATGGGAGGGGGAGAGACTTGAGTTCTGGTTGCTGCTCCATGGACTGTTTATACACTTAGTTTGGTATAAGAAGATAATATACAGTCCAGGGGACAGGAACCTTTAAATCTCAGACTCCCTTCCTTCTGGTGAGGTTTCTTATCACTAGGGAGAGATCCCTGGTCCTTTGCTTCCCAGCCCATAATTCACCGTGCAACCAAAGTGGAGGAACTCAGCAGGAGGGATAGGGAGTCCCACTGCCACCATTCCAGGCTTGTCTTTATCCTGGTTAATTGTGTCCTTTCTGAGAAGGTAGGAGAGGTGCTTTTCAACTGTGGTTTGTGCTAAACATTAGATAGTATCCCCAGATGGATATCCCACATTTGGTTAAGTGCTGTGACTACTAGGCAGTTGTTTGAAAGTGCACATCCTTCAACATGCTCTGTCATGAAAGTGGGAGAAGGCTGTTGGGTTTTGTGCTAAACTCGATTTGACAATTTTTACTAACAAATTTGAGTCCACCTGCTTTACCTGATTTTTTTTTGTGTTTAGGTTTTTTTTTAAATTGGGACAAACTACGAGTGCTGCTGTGGTGCTGTCTAGTGCTTCCATTCTCCTTCAGTCTTTCTGGTCTACCCATTTTCCCTGCCTCAGACACCCAGGCAAACACAGCTCTGCTAGTCAGGGCCCCAGTGGCTGTGTTTGCTCCCTCTGCCTGCTGGGAACCCCCCAGACCTATGCAGTTCGGTTTCTGGTTTAGCCTCCCCACTGGCCTCCCTCAGCATCACACTCCAGTTGTTTCAACTATCTATCTGGTTATATCAAGGTGTTTGGTGTTTCTTACAACTCCTTAAATGGATGGCAATTATATATTACAATTGCAAAGTAGGCTTAACCCCAATCATTGCAGCATATTTCAAACCCTAAAAAATTATTCTCTTTCTAGAAAACCAACATACTTTTAAATGCTTGTGTGAGCAAGGCATTTTCCAATTGTTTTGTTATTTTCTGTACTGCATTTAAGGACATTGACATCTTGACACTCCATGACAGAAGTTTATGCACACAGACACAAGCACGCAGACACACACGCACACGCACAAAGGTCTGCAGAATAGGTTTTAAAGTTTCTATGTGCAATAAACAACAAAGTCCCAGTTGAAAGGGCCCAGAGTGAAAGCTAAGCTCCCAAATGAATTAGACTAAAAAAGATAGCACCCTGAGGCATTGTGTGTCTCAGCATTTAAATTATATCCCTTGAAATATCAGTTTGGACTTGGTGCCAAGAAATGGTTGAAGAGCTTTTTCATGAATATACCCAATAGAAGACCAATCTGTTGCAATGAAATGTGTCTCTAATCATTTGGTATAAACATAACATGGTTTTACTTTATTATGTAACCTTGAATCATCTTGGTCTTTTAATGAGGATTTTGGATTGTTGCTAATGCTTTACAATTTCATGGAATTATATTGTCTTGGTGTTATGCTATGGGGAGAATATGCACGAGAATTTAACTTTCCACTTATTTAAATGGATAAAATGATTTCAAGGTTTCTTTAAAAAAAGGTTTTCTTTCTTTTTTCTTTAAGGATGTGTCTTGTTTGTACAGATATTCCATTCAAATTACTATAGTGGTGAAAAAACTTTTTAGCAGCTTTCACTTTCTGAGTCATCTGACAGTTATTGTATTCTTTTCCTTCTTGAATTATAGGCTGTATTTTTTTTCCTTTTTAGGATTAGTGATTATATGGATCTGACCCCTGTAGATATCGTTGGAAAGAGATGTTACCACTTCATTCACGCTGAAGATGTGGAAGGCATCAGACATAGTCACTTAGACTGTAAGTATTCCCATTTTTGTCAAAATAAACTGGTACGACACTTGATTGTTCCTGAACTATTATTTATATTCCATGACTGGGGTCTTCATCTTGTACCTGCATCTTGAAAACTGTCATAAGGTTTCAAAGAGGGTGGCTCAAATATAAATTTTTGTATGATTTATTTTCAATTCTTTTTATAGACATGTAAGATTGTTCACATATGTGGAAATAAAAAATTATATTTGTATTACCAGAGTTTCCAGCATCTGTTCATTTACACATGCTATGCATTATTTTACTCCTTCAGAGAGGTATGGCTTAGGTGAGAAGCTCCCTCGCTAGCACGGAAAATGAACTCCTCTCTTTGTTTTATATTTCTGAGTCATAACGTGAAGGTCAAAAACATATTTGGGATTTTACCAGGTTTTTCAATACAGAACTGAGCTACAGCTCTAGCAGTGTTTTAATCACCCTGTGTATTAACATCTAAATGGCCCCTATCCCTATACCATCTGAGTCCCTGTTCTTTGCACACAGGTGGTATCTGATCAGGATAAGGATAACAGAAGTACAAAAATATTACAAGAGACAAACCTTACCAGAGAGCATGTGCATGTGTCTGTGTATGAGGGAGGGGAAGTTCAGCTTGATTCCTTGTAATTAAACTCTTTGTATTCCTCTTATTAAAAGCCATAGGGCCTAATTTTTTTTCTTGTCGAGATCTGTTGACTTCAGTGATGGTGCTCCTGATTCACCCTGGTGTGAAAAGAGACTTAGACCTATAATCTCTAATTTATCTGTGCCTGCAGTGAAGCCAGATAATTCTTAGGAAGTTTCAGTGACTGACTGCATTTATGATTGACATGTGTGTTTTTCTTAAAGTAAAAGACTATCTGCAAACTGCCTCTTAAATTCAGAGTCCCAGATTTGAATAACTCTGCTTCCCCATGTCCTGCTAGCATTTCCTAATAAAAGGGTAGCAACCCAAATACAGCCACATTTAATTAGCTTTTTCAAAACCATATGACTACAATAGAATGCAGTATTAATCTTCAGTCTGAAAGTACCTTGCTTGATCTGCAAGGGAAAATAGGAGGATAACTGCAACTGGAAAGCAGAACAGGAACAGCTTCTATGATAATATATGGCAGCCAACAACAGTATCAAGCTCTGTAAAGCTTTCAAATAGTCCCTGAAGTTTCTAGAAGGTAAAGTGAATTTGCCATCAGAAGGTCAGGTTAGATACATTTCTGTGGAAAAAAAAAACAAAACACTATCCAAAATTATAAATAAAGTAATTTTGCATCATTTACATTTTGAGCATTTAATATCCAGGAGAATGTGTCAGTTGCTCAGAAATGAAGGAACAAATTCAGAAACTTACTTGGTGCTCTTGAAACTGGAAGTCAAAAATGACAAGTTGCACTTCCACTGCACTATCTGACCAAGGAAATAAAAGATATTTATGACTCAGACTTAACATACCACCTGGCAGAGATGAAGATCCCATTTGAAAAAGACCTTAATCTTCTGAATGACCACTTCTCTCTGAAATAGAATATGCTTTATGAAACATTCGTCTTCAGAAAACTTAGAGACCTGTGCAGACAGTGTGAGTGCAGTGTGGTCCAGTGTATAAGCACTGGACTAGGACTCAGGAGACCCTGGAGGCAGGAGTGACTTCTAGAAAAATCACTTTACCTTGCTGTGTTCCTGCTCTCACTGTATGTCCAGTTTAGCTGATTGGATTGGAAGCTTTATAAACACAGGGACTTTCTCCTGCTACCAGCATCCAGCATAGTGGGGTTCCAAACTTGGCTGTGTGGCTAAGGCATAATTATTCTTGCTAGGCTAATTTTTTTCCAACAGATGAGGCTGGTTACATCTTCTATGTATTGTTGTTCTCTTGGCTTATAGGAACATGATGTTCATAGAATCATTCAGGTTGGAAGGGACTCTGGGACATCACCTAGTCCCACCTCATGCTCGAAACAGGATCAGCGCTGATTCAAAACAACTGGTTTAGCACTTTGTCCAGTTGATCTTGAAAACCTTCAAGGTCAGACTTCCCATAACTTCTCTAAGTGGCCCATTCCAATTATCCTTAATAAGGGCTTAATTATCCTCACAGTGATTTTTTTTTTCCTTCTATCCAGTTGGAATTTCCCTGTTTTGATTGTGCAGCTCATGGCTCCATCTTTGCAGTAACCTCCTCACAGATATGCTATTAGGTCCCCGTGAAGCCACCTCTTCTTCAGGCTGAACAAGCATGGTCCCGCAGCCTTTCCTCACAGGGCAAGTACTCCAGCCCCTGACTATCTTGACAGACCTCTGCTAAGCTCACTGAAGTTTATCAATGTATTTCCTGTGGTGGGAGCCTAAAATTAGATTCCAGATGCAATCTCTAGAGTGATGAGTGAAGGGGAATAATGACTTTCTGTGATCTACTGGCTATACAGTTTTTAGTACAGCCCATAAAGCACGCTGCTGATTCATGCTTAGCATACTGTCCACCAGGACCCCCAGGTCCTTTTCCGCAAACCAACAACCCAGACAGTCAGTCTCCAGCCTGCACCATTGCAGGGAATCAGTCCATCCCAGGTACTGGATTTTGCATTTGTCTTTTTGTGTTGTTCAAACTCATGCTCTGGATGAAAGATCTTCAAGTTTAAAGTAGGCTTGGGAACAGCTCAGGAAGTATACCCACCCATTATAACTCCTGCAGAAGCTGAAGTGGTTCATATCTTTGTCCAGAGAGATGCTCGACTTTTCTAGCATTTGGAAAAAAACTTTGTAGTAAAACCAAGAGAGAGAAATCGCAAAACCCCAAAACACTTCGTAGCAACTTGTCCATCCTAGAAAATCAAGTTCAAACCAAACTAGAAAGAGAAATCCTTCTGCTTTAGTGACAATAAAATTAGAGCTAAAATTCAGGAACTTGCAGACGCTGGCTGTGGAAGGTAAAACCCAGCAGAACTGTAGTTCCCCAAAATAGACAATGCAGGAGATTTGCCAGTACAACATAGAAAATAATAGCTTGTGATTACAGTGGAAAATTAAGAGCAATATTATGCAATATTTTGAAGAGAGGCTGGAAGCTAAAGTAATGGTTAGAAAGCCCTACTGAAAAGCAGCAGGACTTGAGAAAGCAGCAAACCGAAAAGGTTGTGTTTGATGGATGACTGCAGAATGCAGCTAAAAATCTTGATAGATTTTTATGGGAAAGAAAATAATTTTTAAAGATTAAAACAAGAAGAATCCCAAATTGCAATGGTAGATCTAAGAGTAAAAAGAAACACAAATAAAACTGCTACTCTGCCTATTCTCTGACAACATATCAGGAAAAAAAATGGAAGAAGTAAGACCAGTACGTCCTGCCTTCTCATCCAGGTTATTCAAAGACATCAAAGAGGAAAACAAGCAAAGAAGAAAATGTTGCACAAAATCACACAGAAAAAATCAAGAGAGCTGTTGATGGCTTCAGATCATAGCATCCCATTAGAAACTTTGAAAAACAGGCCTTGTTAACACTATCTCAGCTAAACGAAGACAAAAGCAGTTTCAGGAATGTGACCATAACAAGTATGACGGTGAAGGTCTGCAGGACTATAGCAGTGACAACAGCCTTTTGTAAGGGAACTGCCGCCCTAATGAAAGGTCAGTTGCAGTCAATGGAAAAGCTTTCATTGGCTTCAATGGACATAGGGATTATGCCCTAAAAAAGCAAATTTATATGGACTAAAATTCTGACCCCAGTGAAGTAAATAGCAAAAATTCCGTTACTTTCAGCGGGGTCAAGATTTCTACTTAGAGATTTATGTTAGTTATAGCTTGATGCCCTTGTGGATTAATAAAACAACATTCATACTCTCACTCTACATATGCCTGCATTTATTCCAACACAGTAATACATAGTGGTGATCTCACAAGTTATTGAAGCATCAATTTTTTTCAAACAGAAATTTAAAAGTTTAGGGATATTGTTTCTATCTTGTTTCATTTACATTTTCAGTGATCATGCTTTTTCACAAATCTCCCAGCCAGTTGCTTGGTGTTACAATACTACATTATTAATCTGTTTCCCATTTTATAGTGTTTCATGGTTTCAAAAGCTTGGGAAACTTCTCATTTGTTCATCTTCACTGTGTTTGTTGTACAAATTGCTGGTTGAATCCTGACAGACATCACTTATCATAAGTCTGTCTCACAGGGACTATAGTTAAAATGTTCTCTAGTCTAACAGCCTGTACACCATCCAGCATCATGGCTCAGCTGTTGGCTCAGCTGACACACAGCAACTGGCTAAGCTGCAACAACTTGTGTTTGAAACTGAGCCCTCAAAAATTGCAGTCTAGCTGTACCCTGGCTCAGATACAGTCTCTAATCCTAGCTCTGTGTAACAGAGCTCTTCATTAGGATATGTGGCATGAAAGAGTTGAAGTTGAATGTTTTACATTTCATAGTTATGCATCTAGAACTAACACCCTAGAAAGACCCCTGGTGCCTTCGGTTCTACTTTACCACTTGTAAGAATGGGGAAGGTGATTGGATCCTCTCTTTTTACTTACCTCTGCATAGAAACATCGCAGGGCTGAACTGCCTGTCATGCATAGGGCAGTTCATACACTTTCACCAAGCCATGAGTCCCTGCGTGGGTAGAACTGCCCTTGTTCCAATGACAGGAAAATATCCCTGATCTTAAAGCTAGCAGGATACATTTTATGTCAAAGCAATATCAGAAATCAAGCACATTAATAAAATTACTGTTGTATCAGGTCTTAGCACCGTCTGTAGAGCTCAGCAAGGGCAATTGATACTCGCTGCTCTCTGGAGTATGATGCTGTGCATATGTGCTTCCTTTTGGTTGACAGTTATACAGAGGTCTAGAACATCTCCTTTTGATTTAAGAAGTATGTTTCTTGCTAGAATGAATGGATGTCATATGCTGTAGGAGTATACATCTTCCATTTAATTGAAAAAAATTAGTGATCTTCATTGAACATCAAGTACTTGATGTTACTGTTCAATGAAGGTCGTTAAAAATGCAGCAAGGAAGGATAAAAGCAAGACCTCTGAAGGCAACATGAATGTACTTTTGGACACTTATAGGACAATATGCCACCATTTGAAAATTAATATATTGCTTGTAAGAACACTGTCACACGTATATGTTAGTATATAATACATGCTTTTTCATTTTGGAATCGTAATTGAGGTCTAAATTCAGAAACCTGACACTGACGAAAAAAAGATACTTCTTGTCCTCAGCTATTGCTTAGAAAATATCATCCTGTTTCTTCAGGATTTGATTTACAGCTATAAGAAATACAGTTCCTCAGGAACAGTGAGCCAGGGCAGTTCATTTCCCATAAAGCAAAGGTCTCTGATGAGTATGTTTGGTAGCACTCCCGCTGATCTACATTATCTGGTTTCCAGTGGTTAGAATAATCCAGTCTTTCTGAAAATAAACTATTCCACATTCACCTTTTTCATGGCTCCCCTATTTTTCAAGGGATATTACCCCCTCAGTCTGCTTTTAAATCAGTTATATATTCATGATTTCTTTTATGTATGTTCAGTAGAAAAATTCTATTGCTGTACAAAATATTGCTTAGTGGTTTAGCCTACCAGCTGTAGTCGAACCAACCCTTTTAACTTATGCACATCAGTTATAATTTTTTATTCTCTTAACCTCAAACACATGAAAAACAAATAGAATGAGTTGATACTTTCTAACACTAAAATACACTTCACATATTTTGCTATCATGCTGTGGAATAACTCTGCAATGTCAAGTAGCACACAATTAGTAAAACTGTAGGGGGAAAAAAAGAAGTGTTTTGATCCCAAGGAATTTTTATCCTAATCAGATTGAAATTTCAATGCTCTTGTAGTGCTTAATGTCTTCAATCACCAAAAAAATCAAACTGATTCCAATGTCAGGTTTTGCATTCTGAGACTGAAATAAAATGCTAAAATATACAAATGAATCTCATGTTTGTACAAGTTTATTATCATCACTAAAAAGCAAGATTGATTCTAAATTACGCTGATAGAATGTCTGGTGTTTAGCTAATTCTTAAACCAAGCCCGCCCGGCATCCTGATGACAGTCTAGTGTATCTTATTTTCAAAGTATAGCAGAAGTGTTGGTCTGACCACCTGCACAAATCTTCCCCTCTGTCCATACTATGGGCCAGCAAAGATTTCTGCATTGGAGACTGTCATTCTTATGTCCTTTTGACAGGAGATAATGGTGATAGAGCGAGATGAGGGAACAGGAGATAAGCAACTAGAAGGAACAGAAGCATATAAAGAAAACATTTTTTTGATTCATACAAGTGAAAAAAGGATCATGTACTTCGGTTTTAGCCCATGCCTAGTGTTCATTTTTCAGTCCTAATGAATTTTAAGAGATGTGAACCTAACCAAGAGTGTGTATGTTTCATGTCTTTTAGCCATGCCCTGAAATCCTGCAGATGTTGTGTTTGCTCCTGCAAATGCTTCTTTGGGTTATAAGAGGTGCTGGTCTATCTAGCTTAATTTCTTTGTCTGCTCTCTGACCAAAATCAGTTACTTTAAAAGAAGGGGGAAAACACTATGCAATATGCAATTATGTACACCTTGCACCCTGTTTATTCCATAATACACTATTAAGTCATGGTTGGTTCATTCCTTGAAAGATGAGAATTTATACCACTGCTTACATTTCTGCTTGTGGAGGACGGGTGTCACTATTGTAATATTTGGTATTCTAATTATCCTTATAAATATTCAGATATAATTTTAAATCCTGATAAATTTCTAATCTTCATGATATTTTGTGGCTAAGTTTTTCACGTGCAAATTGTGTGCTATTGGACACGTTTTCTGTATGTAAATATATAAAAGAGTTTATCAGAAGCATCAGATCTTTTGGATAGTAAACAAACCAGAAAACTCTACAAAGTTAAACGTTTAAGCTATTTAAACCATTAGCTGCTGAACTTAATTGCAGAGTTTTGCCTTCTCTAGCTTAGCAATATACAGTTATTTTGCAAGATGCCTCATATATAGTTTGCATAACCCTTTAACTTAATTCCTGCTGCTATTTCATCTTCAAATTAAATCTAATGCAGTACTGATTAGTACATTCCCATTTCAGTTTGTAAGCTCTCCATTGTAAGTCTTCTGCAGCTCATAGTCAGTTGAAATTTACTTTTTTTTTTTACATTAAAAATTGATATAGTACTAGCCATATAAGTACAGCTACTGCATTAAGGGGCTATAGAGTGAAGGCTGAGCTCTGACTTCTGCTGGGAACCTCTGGTTTTCCAGTTACTCCTGTAATCATTTTCTTTATTTTTTTTAAAGTCTCTTTGTGCTCAAAATTTCCAACTGCAAAGATGAATTTATACTTTGATATTATTCTTGTGATAGATTGCAGAAGCACATGATAAATTATAAAGCCATGGGAATAAAAGGTTTTACTGTGCACCTCCAGCAGCTTCACCTTCACTCTGTCCACTAAACTATTTCTGTGGTGACTTTTGCTGCATAATGTAAATGTATGCCATCTTAAAAATGAAGGGGAAAAGTACTTCAGCCACATATCTTTTTACCTTCATTGCTGAGGTTCGCTCCAAGATTACTGAAACCAAGAGTGTTCATCACCTTGTAGTCTAAGTCAGAAACAGTGTTGCTCCATTGAAAATCCAAGGACGGATTAAGGACTTTGTTTGTAGTTTACTAGGCTGTGAAATGCTCCATCCTAAAACATCACTACGTGAAGGTATGAAGAAACTGTTGCAGATCTTTCCAGATTTTTAGAAACACATTAGTGCTACTGGTTTTTTTCCTCTCCTTTTTTTTCAAAGGTCTGGACTGTTGACCTTGTGTCTCCAAGGAAGACAGTTTTCAAAGCGGGAAGGATATGAAAATAGTATCAGTAAAATGTGTAGCATATATCAGATATGTGACGGTGTGGCAATAGGTCTTATTAGTACTCATTTGAAAGAACCTGCATAAATCACTTGTGGCTTTGCCATCCATGAGTGATGTGGCCAGTGGTGGATCAATGTTGGTTTTGGTATCTAATAACTCATAAAGTGAGTGGGCTGGTGTCTGGGACTTTGGCTCAGTGGGCTTTTGGGAATGCCCTGCCAAACATCTGAAGTCTTTGTACCCAATACCCACAGATTACTAGGTATTGGTTCTGAAATCATAAGATGCTTACTTATTCAGAAGTTCTTTTATTTTTATTTTTACAAGGGATTTTTTTTTGCTTAGTGCTAAGCTATCTTTTTAAGGCTTGTGGAGAAAGGTGGAAAGTTTTGTTTTGTTTCCTTTTCTTTTCTTTTTACAACTCATCTGGTATAAAGGGACAATATGCTTTAAAAATGTCTAATGTATAGTTTACTGCCAAATGTGAGACAGTGATGAATCTTTGTGATGGTTAGAAGGGTGTTTGAACATTCAGTTGTGCTGTGCCACTATGACACTGTGCTGTGGATCCCTTTCCTCTAGAGATTAGGCTGAGAAAACCACTCATTTCACTCAGTCCAGCTACCCAAACAGGGACTCTCATCTCAGAAATGAAAGCATGTTTAAAGGGATCCTGTCCCTTGAAACAAACCATCTCTAACCTATGAAAGTCAAAAAAGAAAATGAATTTTGCTGCCAGTCTGCTTCTGTGAAACTTCTGTCTTTTCTCCTATTTGTAGGAGATACAGTTGTGTATAGTCTGCTGGTACATTTGGCATGGAAAGGGTTATGTTCTAAAGTCATTAATCTTACATAGATTGTCATGTGATGGACATTAATATTAGTGGAGAGATGGAGGACAGATTTCAGTTTCTTGAGCAAGCAGGGCCAAATTTCTCTTCTGATGTTGCGTTTTAGTAGCTGAGGGCAAAATTTGGATCTGGGGTTTCATTTTCCCCTCCAGTTTGAACGGAGAGAGTTCATTAATGATAATGGCAGTTCCTTCTGAAGTTGGTGTTCAAAGCAGGCTTGGGCTTCTAAACGACCGTTTCAATATTAGCAGAAGGAAATCACTTTATGTCAGGATTGCAGTTTTAAAAGTCATGGGGAGGCAGACAGACCATGAGGGAAAAGAAAAGTTAAGAAAGAGAGAAAAAAACCTAGAGAATCCTAGGTAGACAAATCTAGTGTTCATTTTTCAAACCAGTTTATCATTAACAGACTTCTTGAGTTAGTTTATTTATATCTTTTTTATCTATAGAAACAACAGAAATGTTTTCTGATACGCATGCTGTAAGCTTCCATGAAAAAGTGAATCTATTGAATTATATATTATAATTAGCATTATAGGTTCTTGTTAATAGTTATTGTTAAACATAATTATAAAATTGTAATTTTAAACGATGGACCATGGGCAAATGGTATGTTATAACCACCATGAAAGGGAGAGAGGAAGAAAAGTGTCTCTGTTGTTCAAGTAGGAGATGATGATTTGTGCTTGGTGCTGGGAAATAATTTTTTTTTCTGGTTTTGCTGGGTTTTAATGAATTTGTACTGCTGCTGTGAACTGACATCATGTAAACTGATAACATAGGGTTGATTTTAAACCAAACATCTTCCTGGTCCTTATCTGAGATAATTTGGAATCAAATGAAGGCAGAATCTCTAGCAGAGGCTAGGAATACTCAGAGGGCTGGAGTACCACTGTCCTGGGATTAGGACACATTACAAAACCCTTGAACGTTTTTCCAAACTATTTTCACTGGAGTCACTTTTCTTCTCTAGCTGGACATTTAGCATGCAAGACTCTCCTCACTGTATTTTGCAAGTGATGACTTTAACCTACAAACTTTGATCCTCATATGAATCCTCATTTTTTTAACAGTTTGACTCAGACTACTTTTAACATTTACTTTTCTGCAAAGTGAGGTAGAAAAAAATGCTTAGTTTTTAAAGATTCTTAAGCTTTCCCATTTTTCTAAATGGTTGATTAAGGCTTTTTATTTTTTTCCTGCAAGGTTGTTGATCCTTATTTTTGCCTAATTTGTCAGGTATGTAACATCCCTACACTGGAAGACTGAACAGTATTCCATATTGCAGAAGTAAGCAATGAATCAATTGCCACACTTAGCATTTTTAGAGTGACTGCATATGCTTAAAAGAATTATCCCAGGTGAATGAAGAAGTTAGGTGGGAGTTTGGGTACCAGTGAGGTACAGTTTTCTTTCATGAATCTGACCTGCTACTTCCTGCTTGACTTCGGAAAAGATGAATTTATGTTTAGAAGCCAGCAATTATTACTGTCTAATACTCATATCACGATAGCAGCCAAGTCTCAGTCAGTGTTACTGACACAATACACTGCATTCTACCCAAACCTAAAAAAGACGTTCTCTGTCCAGCACTCAGGGCTTTCTCCTGTCACAAGATATGGGTAAAATGCAGCTTTCTAAAGCCTCACAGAACCGATATTTTTGTAAACAGTTATCATCTTTCTGTTTTTCTTAAGAGAACTCTATTGAGATACTGTAAGTCACACAGGGCTGGTAAGCAACTGTCTACAACGAGGGGAGGTAGAGCAACGGGACCCCCATGGGGACTTTTGTGATGAGAAGGTGGCATTCTTCCCCAAGCTGTGGAGGCCACACTTTTGGCCTGGGGGACAGAGAATGCATTTGCACGCTGTCCTGGCTTACATCCCCTCCTTCTCACCCCACCCCACCCTGTGTAGTAAATCCAAAATCAAAGTGTTTGTGGAGAATTCTACACATGGCACACGTTTCCTCACAGAATGTCTACAGGTCTCCTATCATCTAGCTCGTAATTCTGTTTAAGTAACAAGCATCATTTAACATTGCTAAATATTGCTCAGTACTTTTTTTCATTGCTGAAATCCAGTTTGTGGATACCTACTATTTAAAACATCTAACTCACTAATTGCAAAATCTATAGAAAAGTCCTTACAACATCAAAGGCTCGCTTGATCCTCGGAGCTGTTATAAATGAAAAACTGTCTCTGTTACAAGCAAATAAGGCACTTAATGCACTCTTTCTGGCTGTGATGCTATTTTTCCTGTGGGTTTTGAAAATGACCTTCCTGTAAGCATCAAGGACTGTAACTTTTCAGATAAAGAAACTTGTTCTTGTTTTAAGTCTATGCCAGGTTCATTCCCCTATAGCCCACAGTTTTCAAAAGCAGAAGAAAAAGTAATCCAGAATTTAAAAAAATAAAAACCCCTCTGTTTCCAGAACGAAGTTACCCTGTCAGCTTGCCTTGGGCCTTAGGTGGAGAAGTGGAGATTAAAGAGTCAGTATTCCTTTTCATGTTTCGTCTGCCAGTTTTTTGAATGTAGAAAGAGTACTTGTGGCTGCAGCGAAGTATCCGACTGTGGTATTAAGTATGGCATTTTCATCCTCATGCAGTAAATTAAAAATATTCTTACAAGTTTATCACAAGGGGAATTCAGTATCAATACCATCCAGTCATTGATAAAGGTATTTCAAGGAGAAGGGTGAATAGCACAGCAGATGTAACCTCAATATTTTCACCAATTATAAAGAGCCTCTTTGTGAAGCTGTGTGAATATGTAAGATGATCTCATCATTTCCTATTTACTCAATACTTACCTGAATACGCAACATAGTGTAGCTTTTAAATGCATATGCACATGGGTAAAATGTCCTTTTGTAAGAGACTTCGCTAAAAGACTGCTTTTGATACACCATTTCTTCATCTCCTCTTCAAGCTGAATTAAGCTACTTCCTTCTTTTAAAACACAACTCACTATTTAGAAGCTTTGGCTTTGATTTCTCAGAACGGCCTTACAGGAAGAAACTATGTTCTTTTTCTTTTTGTAACCATATTTCTGAAGACAAACTTGTACTGATTTATTTTGATTTTCTAACAGAAACAGGTTCCTGCAAAGAACACTGACTGTTTCTTCTTCTCCCCCCCGCCTCCTTCACTCCACTGCTACAAGAATATTGCTGTGTGCAAAGCTACCAAGGAAAACTGAAATCCCTCTGTTGGGAACTGTGTACATAGCAATATATTCATACTTTGAGAAATAAGTGAGATTTTTTTTTAGTTCTCAGCATGACATACTGTGCATTTCTTGCATGCTAACCACTGAATTCAAATTGAGTAACTAGGTAACGTTTCAGCAAATTTTAGTCAAGTTTAGCATCCACCATTTTAGGGAATATATCTGTGCAGCTAACATAAAGGACACCAGTTTTAAAATGTTAACCCTCAATTATTCCCTTTAATTAAAGGGTTTATATATGTGTGTATATATATACAAATATATTTGTCATCCTATTCCTAGTATTTAAGATTTGTTTCATTCTCCTGTTCACAGTTATACTCATTGTAAAGATTGTTCCTGACGGCTATGAAGCTGAAATCCAGTGTTAGAAAGATTTCTCTGTATTTCCACAAAATATGGTTTAGTAACAAGGCATTTTTTTTCCTCTTTCTTTTAAACTGGTAGCTCCCATTAACATCTTGGAGACTTATACATTGGTTAGCAGAAGAAACTAAGCCTGTAAGAGAAGTCACCTCCCCTGCTATTCTTACAAATGGACTGATACACCCAGTCCTGCATAATCCCGTGTAACTTCAGTCACATGAGCCACCCCACCGATGTGGTCACAAGTCTCACCTTCCCCTGTACTGCATTGTCTGCCAGACTGGGTACTCCATCTATAATACAAATAGAAATTTAAAACTCTCTGCATTTCTCAGTGTACAAAAATACAGAGCTGAACCCTGATTCTCAGTAAGGGATTTGCCTTAAGTACAGTCTGAATGAGTTCAGGATGTGGTCCACATGGCATTACTTTTCAGAAGTTTATGCTAAGCTGAAATGTGTGGTCTGTTGATAGTAAAAAAAGATAACTTCACAAGCAGAGCTTAGGGTGGACTAATTCTTTACTTTCTTTTTTTCTCAAAATGAGTAGCTTTATTAATGGACTCCCTGTTCCTGCAAACTGAAGATCCTCAAAATGAAACTGGGCTTTACTCAGTAACACTAGGTTATCAATAAACCAGATAGATTTCCTTTCCTGATGTGCCCTTCCAGGTTGCTTGTTTTCTCAAAATTCTCATCTAATTTCCAAGTTTCAACTTGGCAATGCCAAGAGTTAAAAAATACTGTAAATTAGAAAACATTTCAATTTTTTTTCATTCTTTCTCTTTCATCACATTGAGAAATGTCTTCCCGAGCTATAGTGCGAGCTTTCAAAACTGGCTTGGAGGTGCCTAGTTGCAGTCTCAAAGGATGTAAGAACCAGATTTAGCAGCACGGCACAGCTGGTCTGCTGGAGAATCTCTTTACAGAGAGAATTTTTATATTGAATCGTGGGACTTCCTTCAGAGTGTGGTCCACAAATCTCTCATATGAAACGTGCTTTAGACAGATGCAGGAAGGAAAATCCTGTGTATGTGGTAATATATCTGAGCTGGCCACATAGCGAGTGAGAATTTGCAGGTAGATGAACTTCATGGAAAGCTCATTTTCAAGAAAGTATTTCAAATATTCTTTGGATGTATAGTAATTTTGGAGCCTGAACTCTGACTGTAGCTGGTTTGTATGCAACTCTGATGCACTGAATTCTCCTTCTTGAAAAAGCAAGCACCTTTTCCTCCAAAAATAACTTACAAGTTTTTAATTTCCCTTTTTTTTCCATAGTTCTGAAATGAATGCTCTGTTAAGCTCATGACATAGACTTTTCCAGTGGTGCAACAACCAATGTAAAAGGTACTGAAGGAGGAAGGATTGTCTAGGATGAAATGAACTGAAAAAGCTGGAGGATCTGGGTCCTCATAGCTATCACTGTGCAGAATTGCAGTGTGCTCTTCAGTCACTGGCTAGTGACTCACCTGGTATCTTGACTTTCAAATGCGCTTGTGGGCAGTTGTGAGGATTCATCCTTTGGTATTTGTACAGCATGGTAAATTCCTCAGATAAAAACTGTTATAAAGAAGACGACAGTATAATTAGTAGATTCAAATGCAGATAGATTTTACTGGTTTCTGCACGCGCCTGTGAGTGTTCAGGTTTCCAGAAAGGAGCCAATATCAGTCCAGACTTCCAGGCATATCAGTTTTACTGGCAGCTGTAAGCAGGTTATTTTGAATGTCCTATTTTACTGAGATGGGAGTCTACCGTAATCAGAACTTACAGCAGTACTTTTCTGCCTTTATTCTTCGTAACTGATAAAGTTGGGCTAATTTATGTGAGATTGTTTTCTAGTGGCATACAACATTGGTTTGACAGAAACGCTGCATAGTCGGTTGTTCATATTTCATCTCTATTCTGCCATATAATGAGGGTTTGAAGCCAATGAATTACCATAGCAGAATATTTAGAGCTTGGAATACAAAAGTAAAAATTTAGGGAAACTTATGGATCTCTGCTAGAAACAAACCTAGTTAACTAGAGATTGCTGAAAAACAACAGGACCCAGATCACAAATATTTGTTCATATTACAGCTGACCTAACTTGCACTTTATATTCACTTTACATTGTGCTTTTTTACATGCATTTTTTTATTCAGTAGTTGAAAAATTGGAGTGGGGATTGGGGGATCCCTCCAAGGTAAGAAAGCATCTGTGCATGTGTGGCTGCCTCTGTCAATATCTTTTTCTGTAGATATCTGTTGTACACAGATTTGGATATAGATACATTCATACGTATAATAAGGGGTTTAGACATTTGGTTAACTTGAAATCTCCGAAGTGTCATTCATCACATTTATGGCAGGAACTTTAACTGCCTTAAATACTTATTCTTTTCCAAAGTGACTTTTTTCTTTTCCCTCTACAAAAAAAAATCAAAATGTGCTTCATGAAACTATTGTATATGAAGCACTTATTAGGCGTAATTAAATGGACAATATGAATTTACTACGTCTTTAGGACTCTGGCTTGTTCTGGTTTAGAGCAAGATGATTAATGCAAATACATATTACTTGAGATAACCATTTAGCAGCTAATTTAGCCAAATTTATTACAGCAGTTAGAGGTTTTTCATTTTAGCAGACGGAGACAAGGACATGACAAAAGCAGGAGGTGTCTATGAATGCACAGTGCCCTCTAGTGCACCGAGCTTCGTGGGAGCGGGGAGAAGTGCAGGAGGGAGTAAGCGCTCCGGTAACAATAGTACCCAGATTTTGTATAGTTTAGGTTTTCTTTAAAACTTCTGCTCCCTTCCACTGAAAGATTTGCGTTTCAGCCCGTTCTCCTGACACTGAAGCATCAGATACAAGCTAAATCCACTTCGACTTGGCAGTATTTTGGCTGAAGTATTACTTTAAACATCTGTATTTTTAAGCCTTCTTGCTGTGAGCATTTAATAACACCGTTTCACATTACTGATTGCTTTTACTTGTTTCTCTGTTTCCCAGCACATTTCAAACATCGGAGAGAGCTGTCACTCTTTGGCTCTAACCAAGCGATTCTGCACCTCCCTTAGGCCTCTTTCTCAGTCTGTTGGTGGATTTACTTTGCTCTGGTAGAAAGTAAATTCTCCCAAGACTTTCCCTCCACTGACCAGTGGAGATTTGGTTCATCTGAGAACTGTAAATTCTGTTTGACAAGATCAAAGAAACAGATGTATAAGTTCAGTGGTTGATATCGCCTGCAATAAGGAGAAATGATCAAAGCAGCAGGGGCAGAGTATCTTCCCAAACCTTTCAAATATCCAGAATCTCAAAGAGGTCTACCTAGGAGCTATGAATAAATCAAATATAAATTTGCCTCTTTTTTTCCTTTTCTTTTTTTTACAGTTTGACATTGCGTGCATTGAAAATGTCCACACAGCAATAAGTATTCTGTGAACCAAAGAAATTTGTAGTTCTTTTTACTTTTCTTCTTCCACTAGAGTTTCCAAAAACAGATTAAAATTATACTTTAAAAACTTGTAAAACATGTAGCTAGTTATACCGAACTTCAGATCCTGTTTGTCATCTCACTGGTGTGCTGCATTAAACCTAAAGGAAGATAAGTATCTTCTGCTCGTACTTGTGTCAAGTTGTACAATGAAGATCATTTTACCACAGTTCTAACATGCACTATATCTTGCTTCTGTTTTGTTTGTATTTTTCACCAGTGCTGAATAAGGGTCAATGTGTAACAAAGTATTACCGCTGGATGCAGAAGAACGGAGGGTATATCTGGATACAGTCTAGTGCAACCATAGCTGTCAATGCCAAGAACGCAAGTGAGAAGAATATCATCTGGGTCAATTACCTTCTTAGGTAGGTCTTCCAGTCACTTCTCTCACTTGAACTGCTGTCTCTGTTGCTTGTCTCTGTTGGTGAGAGTTTTAGGGAAAAAAAATTGACTACTGGAGAAAGTTAAGGAGAAGAACTTTTCATATGGTCCACCTCAAAAACAGTGCCATTTGGTTATATTTATTGAGACATCTGTCATGTCTCAGTACACTGGAATATTCTTGAATTATTGTGCTGCCTTGATCTTCAAATAAACCCTCCACCATTTTATTGCATGCCTCCACTGCCCTGGAAGTTACTCGGCCTGAGCTCAAAGATAAAAGTGATCCACACCAACTTTCAGTAGCTGTGTTATAAAATCTGATGTGAAGTGTTGGGCAGTGGTTTATTTGGTGATTGAAAATGCATGGAAGCAAATTTTGGGAATGCTACAAAAAGGTCTCTCTGAAAGGTGTTCACCAGTTCATGCCAGAGAGAGGAATTTTCTCAGGAGAAAAACCTTGAACTAATATGTTGCTCCTGTAACCATCAGACAGTATTCACACTGAAAAATGCAAAATAGGATTTAAAAATAAAAGTAGCAAATAAAACTATTTTAAACTTTTAGAACTATGTTAAACAGAAATAGTAGTAATATCTTGAATGAAAGGCTCTTACCTGAGAAGTTCTGTTTTAATAAAGCCCAAGTATTTTTAAAGAACTAGTTTCCGAGCTCAAGGGAAGACCAACAGTCACTGAGAGACACTGAATTATAAACCTGACCTTTCTCATCTGAAAATACCTTTCAACACATTCTGTTTTGTGAAAATGTTCAATAAGATTGGGAGATTTTCTGTTTCATTTCAGAGCAGAACAAACAAACAAATAAAATTTGAAACCTTGAGATTGTCATGAAATGCAATTGTCATTTTCTGGCCTGTTCTCCTTTTAAGTTGCTTGTCATGGTTTGTTACATTCCCTTTGATGCCATGAGAGTTCAAAGTGATGTCTAAGGGTTAGATTGTGACTTCTTATGCCAAGTCCAGCAAGCCCTGAAGAGACTATGCCTACCTAAACTTTTGTGTGAAATACTTTTGATTCCCCTTTTGGGGAAGAGGAGGAAGCAACCCCTGGCAGGAGAGCATTGAGGGATACTGTAGGAAACCTTCCACAGCAGTGGAGTGTTCATTGGGGCTTACATGTTTCTGTCCTGCTATGACTGAGCACGGGCATTTCTGAATATATCCTTCTGCTACATTTTGTCTCTTTTTGCAAGAGTGAGGCAGAATGCAGCATTTCAAGACATCAGCTTAAGCCTGCAAATTCTGAACTGGAAGTACAGCTTCACTGCCCCAGTCCTAACAGGGCTTCAGAATGCCCAGAAATGTGCTCATATTCTAGCTGGAAAAGTGGTCCATAAGAATTATGCACGGTTGCCTCTGTCCCCTTTGCTGCTTTCCAGACAATAGGTGAAACCTAGTCCACAAACGTCCCACAAAATTATTTTCTCTACCAACAGAATATACCTAACAGAAAAAGAAAAGCAGTGTGGTCTTCCCCAGGTCTGTTCCCAGAACTTGATTTTTCTGCTGCATTCCCTTCACCGGTCTGTTAGAGAAAGAATAACTTCTCTACTGAATTTGTATTTTTAATTGAGATTTCTCTTAGTACTGGAATACACGAAAGATCCAAATGTCCAAATAATATTTTAATGACAGATCAAGGCATAATTAGGTCTACTCTTAGCAGGAGTACTGGTCTGTATACATTTCCATGCATTAGAAAGTATGATTCAGCTGTCTGTAAAAGGATAGACTAATTATAGTGACAGGGAGGATTAATGCTGTTCTTGTTCTAGCAACTTGTTATTCACGGTGTGAAAGCCCTCAAACATCTTTTGCTTGGAGGGGGCAAATTTGGGGACTGCCCTGGGATGCAACAGGATAGTCACTTTGTCGGGACAAAACCATAAAGATGATAATCATAAGAATGGCATTTCAAAGTGAACTGTGTGAACTCTGAATTTTTGCAGTACACTGTAATAGGCTGAATATGGGCACACTGTCATTGTGATAGTGTGTCAGTCACCCCCAGTGCTGCCTCATATTGTTCTACGCAGGACTGCGGATTTTCTGCTCTATCACCAGGCTGGAATTTGAACTGCACAAAAATGCACACCTACTCAAAAATTATTAAAGACTTTGTTTATTTTCAACATTCCTATGCCACTTATGTCTAGCTGTGTCTGTTCTCCTGCCTTTGCACAGATTTGGGAAAGGAACACATTTTAAAAGGCACAAACCAAGAAAAAGCATAGGGTTGGGGGTTTTTTTCAGTTTCTCTGGTAGTGTAGCTTTTTTACATTGCATTCATGTTCATTGCTAACAAGTTACAGGTGAGCACCACATGAGCAGATGAAGATATGATTATAATGGGTGTGTTGACAGTTCTTTATCCCTAACATATGCATCTTAACATGCACATGTGCATCTGTCATATAGTTAGAGTGGTTGCTTTTGGTTTCTTGGTGATGTGGATGCATGTGAGCAGTGTTTAAAAAATATATAAACTTTTTTATTTATTTTTTGGCCAGATTCTTTTGAGCAGTGGTCATTTTCTCTAGCCCTAACTGACCACCTTCCTACTAACTTTATGTACTGTCTACTTGATTAAAGTGTGGAAAACAGGAACATTGAGAAAAACAGGTATTGAACGGGCTCTGGCAAGGTTGATAGAGAACATTGTTACAGTGATAACTCTAATAGACATTGCCGGTGGAATAGAAACAGATTGGAAAAGTTAAAACACCCTCTCTGTCCTTCCAGGCACAGTAATGGGATCGAAATCAAGATATTTTGTTGTTGGATGATTACACAGTGTAGCTTTACTGTTAGCTATTGCACAAGCCATGGTGTCCCACTTCAGTAAGAATGCTTTGATAGCTCTAAAACTTCACTAGAATCAAACAAGTTGTAGTACCTGGTCAATATAATTATTTGACAGCAGTATTAAAATAAACCTTCATAAAATCCCTGCTGTGAAGCTATGAGGAGCTGAAAAGTATGTTTCTGTGTTTTCTCTGCTATTCTTCCTATTTATGTTCTTTGTTCCTGAACTTTGATAAGAAAAGAGGGAAAAACCATGAAACTGCAAATCATCCAATTTTCTTTATGTTTGCTGTCTCCTCTTCAGTAACCCAGAGTACAAGGACACTCCAATGGATATTGCACAACTTCCTCATCTGCCAGAGAAAACCTCAGAATCCTCAGAGACCTCTGACTCTGAATCAGACTCAAAGGACAACTCAGGTAACACACATGGTGTGCCTTTACACCCACAGAGGGTTCATACCATGAGAGCCGTGTGGTTGGCTTTCCAGTTGCTTTTGCTTCTCAAGGATTGTTCCATTATAACAAAACAGAAAAAAAAATAATTCCTATAAAATTAAATTAAAAAACACTAGCAAAGTCTTTTAATGATCTCAGCATTTCCACAGTATCTCCATTTTCTCAGTATTTCTCTTCACTCTGTGCATGTATCCTTGCCTACATTGCACTGAACTAAATATTTGATTTCCCAGCTAAGCTTCATGAACAGGTACTGTGCCTTGCGCAGAGAACCTGGGATTGTAACTGTTGAATATAATTCTGGTTCTTATCTTTCCAAAGTAGGTATACATGTTCTGAAGAGGAGTATCTACTGTCAATCTTTATGACCCTTTTTCCTGTATAAATACATTTTTGAAGAGTTTCACCAGGGGGCAGTGAAGATTGCAAAATTTGAGGGTTTTCTTGGGTTAAGAGAATTCTATTTTATTAGAAGGTATGGGTTCAAGCACTTGTTTCTAAGCTCTTGAAGTCTGGGACTTCAGCTGTTTTTTAAAAGCTGAATGTACTTGTCAAACTCAATGTGTAAATTAGTCCTACAGATGGCCCAGTGCATAGATGGTTCACATGTTCCCCATTAGTTTTAAAAGTGGTTACCTAGGCACAGGTGCAGATCATCTGGCTTTGAAAGGAACATGGTTTCCTGTGGCCCACGAACTAAGGATGTTACTCTGCTGTAGTACGTGATATATATATATCCGATTTTTCTCTCATGCCTATGACAACAACAAAAAAAATCTGGAGAAAATGGATCACAGTGACATAAATCAAGCAAAAGCAAGAAGAGGATCAGGCCTTGATGTTATAATGATATGACTGTTCTCTTTAATTTTTTGCCTTTATTTGTTTTCCTTTGACAGCTTGGTTTGATGATTTAAGTCAACATCGGGCACACATACAGGCTTGTTGCCCACCATCATTGGGAATCCCTTCACCCATTCCCAGTGCTTTCTTCATGCTGTCTTGTTCCTAAATAGCCAAATAACACACATGTGGAGAACAGTTTGCATTTCCCGTGTGCACTGTAAGTTTCTCCAGGTGAGAAGTGCATGTGCATTTATAACTCCTAAGGCTGTTAAAGAGCAAAAGAACATTCTTCAAAGGTGCACAGATGTGTACATCTCAGAAGAAGATGTCTGGGAGTCTTAGAAGACAGCAGTTGCAGGGGTTTGTTTGTTACAAAAGAATTAAATAGAAATGCCAAAGGACCTGAAATCAGAACAGCATCTTGGATGAAACCAACAAGTTCAGTTCAAGCTCTGATAAAATTCCAAGCAAATTTTGTGCAGCTTTAGACTACCTCACCCTAAGCCCACTCTTGACCATCTAGAAACCATGGCCTTAAAAGAAAGCGTCTTCAAAAAAAGAAAAAAAAAATGTAGAAGAAATTCAGCCCTAGATGGAACAAAAAGCTGGAGGAGATTTAGGGGTTTGTGTCTGTTGCTCTGCTTCTGTGCGTTTTGTTTTTCAAAAGGAAGGGTCTCACTACTGCTGGTGACTCAAGCAAAAGTCCTGCTAAGTGACTTGTGAAGTCCATTGCCCTGAATCCTCAGGCAGCTTCCCTGTCAAGCCCGCCTTCTCCAGCACTTCTGGGAAACTCTTTGGTATTGACATGGCTCCAGGAATAACAAATCTTTAGAGGAAAACTGGCCCTTCCTCTCTCCCCCTAAAACGAGTGCATTGAAAAGGGCGTACTTGGCTCTGATGAGTGAAAAAAACATCTTTTATTTCTCAACAAAAGATTTCTGGCTGGTCTGTAAAAGACGGGGTCTCCTGGAGCCTTTCATGACCCTTTCAAACATAGTATGATAATAGAGCATATTCATTCTCAAAGCTGCTTTGGCTGTCTGAGTCCAGTGGGCTAGAGTGTTTATCTCATCCGTATTAGAATTAGGTAAAAATCTAAAACACAACTAAATTAATTCAGGCAAGAGAGTGACAGCTTCTCAGTGCTGTAGCTGGGCTATTTTCAAGGGCCCTTAGATGGTTTGGATCAATCAAGAATTTAATTCCCTGCCTGAATTTTTTTTCTGTTTTGTTTTTTTTTTTTTTAAATTTGTTGCCCTTCAGGGCAATATGAGAAGACAGTCTAGCAATGTAACAAAATTGTTTTAACTGGTTTATTCATTCAGATTTATACATGTATGACCTGCTTCTCTCTCACACGGGAGCAAATCAGCAGTAATTCCATTGAAGTCAGAGACACTATGCCGCTTCGAAAGTGGCAACGGTGAGAGGAAAATGAGATGAGAGGACTAGAATCTTCATTAGTAAATAGTGCTACACCTGGATTCCTGCCCACTGTAGGAGAGCACAGATGTGAAAGAACAAACACCAGAACATAACGGTCATAATGGGATTGTTCACTGACTCCTCTTTGGATGACACAGCTACAATGCCGTTGTGCTCACAGTTGTCAAAATGATTCTTGTCCAGCGAGCAGATGGAAAGGCCCCCCTCGATTAAGGTGCAGGCCATATAGCATAGGCTTCTAGTACATTAACAGTCCTGAGCCAGAGAGTTTCATGGTGATCAAAACTCTCCCAACACAACATTGCAAAAAATTGTGGCTCTACAGAAGAGAACGCCTTTTGCCAAAAAAGTTTACAGCAATCAAATCTCATTGGTAGGTAGAAATTTGGACTTAAAATATTATGTTCCTGTTGCTAATGATTTGTTTCACTTTCCTTTTGTTCCAGAGGACAATGAGAACTCAAAGTCAGATGAGAAAGGAAACCAGTCAGAAAACAGTGAAGACCCTGAATCCGACAGGAAAAAGTCAGGAAATCAGTCGGATAACGAAATGAACTGTAATGATGATGGGAACAGCTCCAGCAACCAGGACAGCAGGGACAGTGATGACAGCTTTGAAAACTCTGACTTTGAGAGTCAAAAGGCCCCTGAGGACAGTTTTGGCACTCTTGGCTCTATGCAGATCAAGGTGGAGCGCTATGTTGAGAGTGAGTCAGACTTGCAGTTGCAGAACTGTGAATCACTGACCTCGGACAGTGCCAAGGACTCAGACAGTGCAGGGGAAGTAAATGCCCAGTCTTCCAGCAAACATCAAAAGAGGAAGAAGAGGAGAAAAAAGCAAAAGGGAGGCAGCATGACCCGGAGAAGGCTGTCAAGCACCTCAAGTCCAAATGGACTTGACTCAGCTTTGGTGGACCAGCCCCAGCTGCTCTCGTCGCCAAACAGTGCCTCAGTGCTCAAAATTAAAACAGAAATCTCAGAACCTATCAATTTTGATAATGATAGCAGTATTTGGAATTACCCACCCAACAGGGAAATCTCAAGGAATGAATCACCCTACAGTATGACCAAGCCCCCCAGCTCCGAGCACTTCCCTTCGCCCCAAGCCAGCAGTAGTTTACATGTCTCCATTCCAGACTCCGTTCTCACCCCGCCAGGGACTGAAAATACTGCCAGCCGTAAAACTCAGTTCAGCACCTCATCCAACTCGGCCTTGGCTCCTGTGTCCTCCGACCCTTTGTCACCCCCACTTTCAGCATCTCCACGGGACAAACATCCAGGAGGTCCCACAACTTCCAACTCTTTGTTGTACACTGGGGATCTGGAAGCCCTTCAGAGGTTACAAGCAGGCAATGTGGTGCTTCCTTTGGTTCACAGGGTAACGGGAACCCTTGCTGCGACCAGCACTGCTGCTCAGAGGGTCTACACCACTGGCACTATTCGGTATGCTCCAGCTGAAGTTACTTTAGCCATGCAGGGCAACCTCCTCCCTAACACCCATGCTGTTAACTTTGTTGATGTTAACAGCCCCAGCTTTGGGCTGGATCCTAAAACACCGATGGAAATGCTCTACCACCATGTTCACCGACTCAATATGTCGGGACCGTTTGGAAGTGCTGTGAGCGGGGCCAGTCTGACCCAAATGCCTGCAGGGAATGTGTTCACAACTGCCGAAGGACTTTTTTCCACTCTTCCATTTCCTGTGTACAGCAATGGCATTCACACTACACAGACTCTGGAACGGAAAGAGGATTGAAATATGACCACATACTGTGTTCAGTGTTATACTCTGAGGCATAGACTGTGTTTTAATTTAGACCTTTAATTCTAGCACTTTGAATTTGAGCAGGTCAGCTTATTCTCTCAATATGATGGTCCCCATTTCATTCCCTTTCTCTTTAACTTGACTTATTCTTTAATGTAAAGATATTTTTTTATTTTTGCCTTCAGAGAGTCAAAGTACCAGTTGCCTGCCATTTTGTCTTCTTCTAAGATGTGTGTTTTTTCCTTTGCATCTTTATTAAGATGCCTTTAATATGTGTATGCCTCTGCCATAGAATACTCAGTGTTGTGGTAAAGAGATTTTAAAGTGACAACCATTGGTTTTACTTCAAAATGATCTTGATATGATCAAGATTAAAAGAGACAAGCATAAACAGTGTGCCCTGTTTGACTAAGTCAAATGAAAAGGGGTTTTTGTTCCTAATTCCTTTAAAAATAGGGGATAGTATTTTAGAATTTTATGCAGAGTTTAATTCTCTTTTTATGGTTAAGATTTTCTTACTTGAACACAAAATAATTTGGGTTCTTAAAAAGTTAATTTCTGGCCTGTGACTAGAATGTTAAAAAGTTGGACTAAATGTTAATTACTGAAACTTTAACTTAATTTCTAAAACCATGGTGCTATCATTTATTAATCTGTAATGTCTTCATACAATATGCAGCTTGTGGGCTGGGTTTTTTGGAAAGAATGTGTTCCGTACTGGTTTATAGTCGGGTGCTGCAGTCTCCTTGGTTAGTTAAGACAAAAGCCCTCATTAACATTTGCTGCAGGACTTAAAATTTTTTACCTCCAAGCTAACAAGCATAGCCTCACATCAAATTTAAATGGGTCAGGAAGCCTTTTTCAAAAAGCGCTTAAAAACAAAAAAAACTCAATTTAATTGACGCGAGGAGCAGTTTCTTAGGTGCATATTGTTTTGCTTTATTTTTTTTCTCAGTGTAACTGAGGCTAATTTTACAACATCAAATAACACTTCGGAGTAAAAAAAAACATAAGAACTATTTAACATGTTTTGTTTTGGTTTTCATTTAATATTATAGAGGGAAGGTTGTAAATTTCTTTTTGTTCTTTGATTTGGGTATTTTTTGTTGTTTTTTCCTTATTTCTAGTGTTGAAACCAATATGTTTTAAAACTAAAGAATGGGTTAATAAGCTTGAAATAGATAACTACAACTGAAAACTGCACATTAAGTAAAAGAAAAGAAATCTCCTATTTTGTCTTTGTTGCCAGAAATCACAGTGTAGTGTCAAACACTCCAAATGACTGTCAAATATAAATTCTTCTTCCACTCCATCTTTGGCAGCTGTTTGTTAAGGCATCTAATAACAGATGTGAGAACTGTAATGTGTACAATGTGTAAGTGTCCTTGGCTGTCAGTCCCATTGCAGTTTCAATGTGTGTTACTATATGCAGTATATACTAAGCTAATGTAGTTGTTTTGTCCTTTGTCTTCTCTGTGCTTTATCTCTAGTCCGGAGTGGTAAAGTCCCATTCCTGCAGTCCTAGTGAACCAGTGATTCTTGGGGGTTAGTGGTTTTTGTGTGGTGGCCTTCCTCTGTAATGTCACCTTATGCTGCTTCCACTGTCTGTATACCTTTTAATTTCTGCTGTTGCTTTGCTGTTGTGTATTCTCAAACCTCTCTCCCCTCCTTTTCCTCTCCCCTCCCTCCCCACCTTTCCCCTCTCTCTTTCTCTTGCTCTCTCGTTCTCTCTTCTTCACTCTCAGAGATAAAAGACTCTTAACTAGCTCAAGGTTAATGGAGCCATTTTCCCACAGAGGAATTCTGGGTATGACTTACTCTTCCAGTGTACCCCACAATGCACTACAGAGTAATGCTCAGATATATTAAGCAAATTGATGCCATATAGCCTCAGTTGTTAACATTCCCAGAGTCCCTTGTGCTCGAACTGTAAGCAGAGGGTGCATTTCTTTGGTTTTCTCCCAGGTAGGCTGGCGGAGTAATACGTAGAGCAATTACCAGTGAGACAGGAAATGCTTTCAAAGTTCAACCAGCATTGTTTAAAAAGGAAACTGAGCTTAGAATTGTCATATATATTTGCTTATGTGCGCAATGCTAATATATTAACTCAGCTGTCCTTTGAATTTTTGATCGCTCACTGCATCGAGTCAATTCCTGCGGTAGCTTTGACTTTGAGAAGCAGGTCCAAGCCACAGCGGAGTAATAGCAAAAAAGGAATTGGATGCTACAAATTTAATTAATGAGCTTTTAAAGGTTCCATTGGAAGGATTTAAAAAAGGTGAGAAAGCTGATTGGGAAATTCAAAGTTTAATTTTGGAAGCTCTACTCTAGCTGTGGAACAATCAAAGGAGTGCACCTATCAGCTACAAAGAACAGCTAGACAGCTGTTGTTGTTTTGGGTTTTTTTTTTATAAATGTTTCTGTGTTGTGTCAAAATGATTTCTGGTGATTTAAACTAACAGATAATCACAGCTGCTGTCTAAATCCATAGTGTTTAAAATTACAAAATGAAAAAAAAACTTCATTACCTGTGAAGACTGTGTCTGTGTTTTTAACTATTTCTTGTACAAATATATGAGATCTTTTATGAGGAGACTGGTGCCAAGTAGCTGAATAATGGGGAAAGGGATTCTGTTCGTATAAATCTTAGCAGTGTTACCAACTCTACAATATAAAAAAAAAATTAAAATGTTAAAAAGTGACAGCTATGGTACATTTATTTTGTGTTAAGCTAACTGAATCTAACTTCTTGAGTGCCTGGCTTATTTGAAACATTTTTTCATTGATCATTGATAATGCTGCAAATCAGAAATGTACATACTTCATTTACAACAGGGTTCTTTTTATACTTTTGTAGATTCTCATACATGTCATACATGGTTGTCTTTATGTAACTTAATTTTTTTTCATCCCGCAGGTGCCATTTTCATAATAAACTTCTCTTGGATTTGTTACTATCTGGCATCATTTCTTTTACATATAACCATCCTGACTAATGAATGCTGGTAGTATTTGTTTAAGCAGGTATTTTTTAATTGTTTTGTTTAAAAAAAAAAAAAAAGCAAAAAACATGAAAAAATATCCAAAAATCAAAGAGGATAAAGCTAGATTTTACATTAATGCTTGCGAAATGAAGAAAAGAAGCTGTCAAGATGTAGGTTAAGAATGCTAATCCAAATACTACAACAAACTTGCCACCATCCTAAATTCTCAGCTACCCCAACTCATTGTCATATTCAGCATTTTTATGCACATTATCAAAGCTGAATAATGGACCTGCAACATTAACCACTATAGAAAGTGTGCATTTTTTCTTGGTTAATGCACACTGGAAGAGGTCAGCTTTTGTACATTAATCATTTAAAATGCACTTTATATTTTCATTCTTGTACTCTACAATGTTACAGTGAAACTCTTCAGTCACATTATATCCTACCTAGGCTGATTCCTTTAAATGTATACTTTCTTTCCCCAGACTGGCAACGTGTAAGTTGTTGGTGTCGTGCGGCTACACTTTCTACCTTACAGACTGAGAACAGAAGCATTTACCAGTGTAGAAAAGACAAGGCAAAAAGCCTTGACCTCACAACTGAAGGGGAAAAAAAAGTCAAATACAGTTTTGATTATGCAGAGATCCACACACAGTGGTTGATCAGCGATTGCGCCTGCATAAATTCTGAAAAAAGGCCCAGAGCAAGTGTGTTTGGTCTCTGCTGTGGAAAAGCAGGGAGAAGCTACGCTACAGGAGATGCCGCCCCGAGGTCCCCATCGCTGACTCTGACAGTGGCTGCTGCACATGAGCAGAGGGGCTGGGTCATGGCAGGGTTGGGGAGTGGGATTCGTCTTACCCACCGCTCACACGGCCTCTGAGTTGCTCCTTCATTCATTGATTTTCTTTATGGTGCCTCCTCCACCTGTGACAAAGAAAAACTTTCCAGATTCCAAATTTTATTTTGTTATTGCTGAGTATGCGATTTCTAAGGATGCAAATTGGGGCATGTAAAATCAAGACAGTGCTGCCCATAGCCAAATTCTGTAAGCAGCTTTAGGTGCCCAAATCTTTTCTCCTCTGTATGTTTATTTCGAAATTAAAACTATTGGGCTAGTCATTCTGGATCGGATTTTGATTGCCTTACTAATGCTGAGTAAAACTGTCTAATCAGTTGCACCGTTTTCAGCACACCTTTTTCCAGCAAAAGATACACTCAGCTGAAGTAGGAGCATGTGAATCTGGTTTGCTGGGCTGTTAAGGAAAAAAACACAAAAAATGTATGCACAGTTATAGCTCAGTGAGCCAGTGCAATGGCTTAATAGCCTGGAGTCTGGCTCTTTGAGTCTCCGAGCAGTTCAGGTTTCCCACTTCCCAGGCTCCAAGCACTGAGTTTGATATGTCTCCAACTTGCAGGGGGTAGAAAGGAGCAGAGGTTAGCGGTGCTGCTTTCAGCTCTGCTCCGTGTTCCAGTTGGCAATGCATCTTGTTTATGAGGTAGCTAAGGGTACGGATGCCAACGAAGAGGAAAACAGAATTTAAATGGAGATTGGAAGAATGACCAGAACAAAGCTTAATGGAAGAATAGCATGCCTGTTCCAAATAAGTGTTAACCAATGTTAACTAAAGCCACTAACTCCAAGAAGGGGCTTGAGGGGGGGCATTTCTGAGTTGTTACAAAGGCTTTTTAATTCTCAACCATACCGCCTATACATTGCATCAGAGCACAGAATTGATGGTCAAAATGAATAGACTGCTCTAAGACTCACAGTTGAACAAGAAAGTTTGTGCATTAAAGAAAATGACAGAAAGGCTGTTTCACAGGGTTTGTTTTGTAGTGATTCTGTTGCATTGGTTTAGCTCTGGGGAA
The DNA here is from genome assembly GCF_013368605.1 of Nyctibius grandis. Lineage (NCBI taxonomy): Eukaryota > Metazoa > Chordata > Aves > Nyctibiiformes > Nyctibiidae > Nyctibius > Nyctibius grandis. The sequence goes on from NC_090661.1 coordinate 43,645,659, forward strand.
TGGATTTTGTAAGTTATTATTTGTAACAACTTTAAGAAACAAAAACAACTGCTTGAAAAGGTTGAATCCTTTGAAAAGGGTTCTTCGGGGTTGTCCTAGTTGCTATTTTTATAATATTTGGAGGAAAAACTGTTTGCCATGCAGAAAGTTGGGAAAACTTTGTCAAGTCATTTCATAAAAGACCATTTCGTAAAACAACTGATCTCAGTAACTGCCATCTCTGGAAAATTTGTTCCTGAACTACTTGTTTTGCAAGGTGACATATGCAGGTATCTAAAAGCCACTCAAAATGTTGCAAGGGGAAGGGGGCTATTTTGAAGCATCATGACTCTGAAAAGTTACAGTGATTGATAGAAAAATCTTTCAGGACTACTTGGATAACCAGCTTGCAGTGGTGGTATTGCAAGGTGGTCATGCCAGTGGAGTAACTGTGATGCCCCTGACAGCACATTTATTGTTATGATTCTAGGAACTGCATTAGTTTGTGTCAGTGCTTTCAGAGCTATTTGCATAGTATTTTTCCTTCTTGCCATTGTAATTTCTTTGTTTTCATTTTAGGGCTGTGGGAGGAGGGTGGAAAGGCTGGATGTGCATTGTCAACTAATTTAATGAGCTGTCATCTATCCAGTGAGTTTACTGAGGAGCCTACAGAAATGTGAACAAATGGGATGTCACCAGAGCCACAGATGCTCAGGTAAGACCAAACCATTTCCAAAACATGCACATGCATGCACACAGACACAGAGATCTGCTATCTCCGAAAGTTGGGCTTTCAGACTGGGCAGGGCAGTACCTATGTACATATGCATAATACAGGTCCTTTCGTCCCCTCTTCCACCTATTCCTTTATCTTTTCCTCAGAAGGAGTGAGTACTGGCAGCTGTTTTCATAAAACATATCCAATGACATCACTTTTTTTCACCAAATCAAACAGGATCTTTCTGAAAGCAGTAGGACTCGAGATAAGCCAAGGGTGCAGAGTTCTGCTTTTAATTGACACGAATCAGGATGGGTATTCTCCACAGCAGTTTTGTTCAGAATCCTAAATTCAGCAGGAGAGAGTGGAAGAACAGCTTTTATTTCCATAATCACCGTGAGGTGGGTCTTTGGGCAAAACAAAAGCCCAGAGTAGTTCAGAATTATTTCATATAAATAACCACATTTCTAGAAGTATCCCACTCTAGAAGTAAAACCAGAGAGCTTAGTGACTCAGGTCCAAAGCCATGAAAATAGAGTCAATAGATATGAGTTTGATTACATTTGTAGGAAGTTAAAAATCTTTCCCATCTTGTAGGAATTGTGTAGACTAGATGCAATGCAGAAAACAAGGGATCTTTCAATAGACACCAATACTACAATGAGTACTGACTTAATGCCCAGACAAAAAGATCAGAACCTAATAAAGGCTTATGGGAAGTCAGTGGGAGAAGGTTTGCACTGCTTTGCAGATAGAGGACTTTATTGCCCAGTACTTGGCCTCTAATTACCGTTCACTGGCTCTAGAGACGTGGAAAGTATTGGGATTACCTTTCCCAGAACACGTTTTCCTGAGCCACAGGACCCCTGTCTTGTTTGTAATAAAACGGGACGTAATATTTTCTTGCAAAAGGAAGGGAATCAGGTTTTCCTCTTGTTTTAAAAGCATTCACAGATTTATAGCGGAAATGGCAGGAACAGGGTGTATTAACCGTATGACCCCAGTAGAATGAGTCTACACCCTTGATGGACTTAAAAGTTTATCTGTGTCATCTGAATAGCCACAAAGGGTCAAGTCTTGGTCCTGCTCAAATCAATGACTAATTACTTTAATGGCTTCAGGAACAGGACTAAAGTTTTGAGCCAATATTAATAAGCAAATAACAAAGCAGAACCTATAGGACGAACTGCAGACAAACAGAATCACAGAATCAGAGAATCACAGAATGTTAGAGATTGGAAGGGACCTCGAAAGATCATCTAGTCCAACCCCCTGCCGGAGCAGGATTGCCTAGACCATATCACACAGGAACGCGTCCAGGCGGGTTTTGAATGTCTCCAGAGAAGGAGACTCCACAACCTCTCTGGGCAGCCTGTTCCAGTGTTCGGTCACCCTCACCGTAAAGAAGTTTTTCCTCATATTTATGTCGAACCTCCTGTGTTCCAGCTTGCTCCCGTTGCCCCTTGTCCTGTCAAGGGATGTCACTGAGAAGAGCCTGGCTCCATCCTCATGACACTTGCCCTTTACATATTTATAAACATTAATGAGGTCACCCCTCAGTCTCCTCTTCTCCAAGCTAAAGAGACCCAGCTCCCTCTGCCTCTCCTCATAAGGGAGATGTTCCACTCCCTTAATCACCTTCGTGGCTCTGTGCTGGACTCTCTCTAGCAGTTCCTTGTCCTTCTTGAACTGAGGGGCCCAGAACTGGACACAATATTCCAGATGCGGCCTCACCAGGGCAGAGTAGAGGGGGAGGAGAACCTCTCTCGACCTGCTAACCACACCCCTTCTAATACACCCCAGGATGCCATTGGCCTTCTTGGCCACAAGGGCACACTGCTGGCTCATGGTCATCCTGTTGTCCACTAGGACCCCCAGGTCCCTTTCCCCTACGCTGGTCTCCAACAGGTCTGCCCCCAACTTGTACTCATACCTGGGGTTGTTCTTGCCCAGATGCAGGACTCTACACTTGCCCTTGTTATATTTCATTAAATTTCTCCCCGCCCAACTCTCCAGCCTGTCTAGGTCTCTCTGAATGGCTACGCAGCCTTCCGGTGTGTCAGCCACTCCTCCCAGTTTTGTGTCATCAGCGAACTTGCTGACAGTGCACTCTAATCCCTCATCCAAGTCGTTAATGAATATATTGAATAGAACTGGTCCCAGTACCGACCCTTGAGGGACTCCGCTAGACACAGGCCTCCAACTGGACTCTGTCCCATTGACCACCACTCTCTGGCTTCTTTCCTTCAGCCAGTTCACAATCCACCTCACTACCCGATCATCCAGACCACACTTCCCCAGTTTAGCTGCGAGGATGCTGTGGGAGACCGTGTCAAATGCTTTACTGAAATCGAGATAGACCACATCCACAGCTTTACCATCATCTATCCACCGGGTTGTGTCCTCATAAAAGGCTATCAAGTTGTTTAAGCATGACTTCCCCTTGGTAAAGCCATGCTGAGTGCCCCTAATGATCCCCCTATCCTTGATGTGCCTAGAGACAGCACCAAGGACAAGTTGTTCCATCACCTTTCCAGGGATGGAGGTGAGGCTGACCGGTCTATAGTTACCCGGGTCCTCCTTCTTGCCCTTTTTGAAGACTGGAGTGACATTCGCTTTCCTCCAGTCCTCAGGCACCTCTCCCGTTGCCCACGACTTAGCAAAGATGATGGAGAGTGGCCTAGCAATGACTTCCGCCAGCTCCCTCAGCACCCGCGGGTGCATCGCATCAGGGCCCATGGATTTATGGACGTCCAGACTGCTTAACTGGTCCCTGACCCAGCCCTCCTCAACCAAGACAGATTCCTCCTCTATCCTGAGTTCTTCTGGGGCCTCAGGGGTCCGGGGCTCCTCAGGACAGCCTCCAGCAGTATAGACAGAGGCAAAGAAGGCATTCAGTAAATCCGCCTTCTTTTTATCCTCTGTCTCCAGGGCCCCCACCTCATTCATCAGTGGGCCTGCATTGCCTCTAGTGCTGGCTTTACCTGCAGTGTATTTGAAGAAGCCCTTTCTGTTGTCCTTGACCTCTCTTGCAAGGTTTAATTCCAAGGAGGCCTTAGCTTTCCTAGTTGCCTCCCTACATCCTCTGACAACAGACCAGACATTCCTCCCAAGTGGCCAGCCCCTCCTTCCATGATCTGTACACCCTCTTCTTCCACTTGAGTTTGCCCAGCAGTTCCCTGTTTAACCATGCAGGTCTCCTGGTACCCTTCCTTGACTTCCTACCTGTTGGGATGCTCTGATCTTGAGCTCGGAAGAAGCAGTCCTTGAATGCTAACCAACTATCTTGGGCCCCCTTACCTTCTAGTACCCTGTCCCATGGGATTTCCCCTAGCAATTGCTTGAAAAGGCCAAAGTTGGCCCTCCTGAAGTCCAGGGTTGTGATTCTGCTAGCTATTCTGTTCCTGCCACATGAGATCCTGAACTCTACCATCTCATGGTCACTACAACCAAGGCTGCCCTCAACCTTCAGCTCTTCAACCAGACCCTCCTTGTTAGTGAGGATAAGATCCAGCAGCGCTCCTCTCCTAGTTGGCTCATCCACCATTTGCATCAGAAAGTTATCATCAATGCACTGGAGGAACCTCCTGGACTGAATATGGCTGGCTGAGTAGGCCTCCCAGCAAATATCAGGGTAGTTGAAATCCCCCACAACAACCAGACCCTGTAATTGCGAGACTGCTCTCAGCTGCCTGTAGAAGGCCTCATCACCCTCCTCATCCTGATCCGGTGGCCTGTAATAGACACCCACAACAGTATCACCCCTGCCAGCCTGCCCCTTAATTTGCACCCACAAACTCTCAACTCGCTCCTGATCCGCCCCTGGACAGAACTCAATACATTCTAGCTGCTCACTCACATAAAGAGCAACTCCACCACCTCTCCTTAGCGGCCTGTCTTTCCTGAACAAGACATAGCCATCCATGACCACATTCCAGTCATGCGAGGCGTCCCACCAAGTCTCTGTGATTGCCACTAAATCATAGCCCCCTGACCGAACACGGATTTCCACCTCCTCCTGTTTATTCCCCATGCTGCGTGCATTGGTGTACAGGCATTTCAGGGAGCGAGCTGAGCACACCGATTTCACCCCAGGGGGATGGGAGGCCTCCTGGTCTACCTCAACACTAGAGCGTTGCCCCAGTGGTGCAAGCCCAGCTACTACCCCATCCCCCTTCGAATCTAGTTTAAAGCTCTTCGAATGAGCCCTGCTAATTCCTGTCCCAGAACCCTTTTGCCCCTACGACATAAACCTTTCCCATGTATCACCGTCACGCCTGGTGTCTTATAAAACCAGCCATTATCAAAGAACCCAAAGCCCTGCCTGTAGCACCAGTTTCGTAGCCAGGCATTTATAGAGAGAATCCTACTATTCCATCCCACGTCATCCCCTGAAAATGGAAGGAGGGAGGAGAAAACAACTTGTGCCCCAGACTCTTTCACCAACCGTCCTAGGGCCTTGTAGTCTTTCTTCATCCCCCTCAGACTACGGGATGCAGCTTCTTCCCCACCTGTCTGGAAGATCAGCAGGGGGTAGTAGTCTGTGGCCTTCACCAGGTTGGGGAGTTGCCTGGTGATATCCCTGATTCGGGCTCCAGGCAGGCTGCAGACCTCCCTGTGATGGGGGTCAGCTCTGCATATTGGGCCCTCAGATCCCTTTAGGAAGGAGTCTCCAACCACTAAAACTCTTCTCTTCTTCCTTGTGGAGGAGGTAGCTATACGCCTGTCAGGTTTTTCTGACTGTGGTGGGACCTCTGATATAGGTTGCCTCTCCACCACATCCCCATTGGACCGGCTGTATTCCACTAGGGCTTCATATCTATTGCTCAGAGGCACCTGTGGAGGCAAGGTAGGCAAGGAGGGCACTCGCCTTTTGCCATGGCCATAGACTTGCCTCCACTCACTCCTCTCCTCTAGGTTATTGTTCTCCTCTAGGTTATTGTTTTCCACCTGAGCGGGGCAGAGTACAGGGGTCCCTCGATCCTGGGAGCTCTCCGGCAGGTGCTCCCATTTTTGTTGCAGGGAAGGCAGAGCCTGGCTCCACCAGTCTATCTCCATTTCAGCCTCCCGAATGCTCCTAAGCCTTTCTACTTCGGCTTGAAGCCTTTCAACCCAGCTTTGCAGCTGTGCCGCTCGGCCGATCAGATCATCTACCTGCTCACAGCGCACACAGCCCCCTGACACCACAGAGACGCTGTAGCATTCCCTGCAGCCTGCGACCTGCACCATTGCCTCCTTCCGTGGGAGCTCTGTCTGGGTTCCCACATCCATTATGGTCTTCTTCCGCCGGGTAGATACCATTGTTCTTTCACTGAGCTGGGAAATACCTGTTGGTGACACCCCTGGTTCACAGCTCCTTGGCACCTTCCTTGCCTTGTGCACTGGGAGGGAGTCAGCGCCCTCCCCAACGAGCTGCAAACTGCTGCGGCCTCTCCTGCCCTGGGACACACCCAGTCACTGCTGACTCACACAGTCACTGCTGAGTCTCCCTCTCCCCTCTGGGCAGGGACTAGTCCCTGACCTCCAGGAGGCTTTTTATCACCCAATCAACAGGGGGTGGTGCGTTTAAATCGCCCACGGTGCCTCCAGCTATGCCCCCTCCTCTCCTGACTCGTTGCCGGGAACCTCTGGGTCCAGGGTGGGGGGGGAAGCAGCTCGGGGCTGCTGCTCCCGAGCCTCTCCCAAACGAGAGGCTAATTGGTGCAGTGCATCAAGTTTCCTTTCTAATCCTGAACCACCACAGGCTAAGAGGGGAGCTCTTTTTTGTTTAATCAAAAAGTCTTTTCCAGTCTTCCCGAACTGCATGGTCTGATCTTTCCAGGGATTCCTGTCCTCAAAAGGGGTGGGGAGTGAGGCAGAGGCACAGGTAGGGCTGGGAAGAGACTGCCTTCTCACACGTGCTCTGTGGGAGTGGGCTTGACTGCCTGGGTCTCTAATATGAAAGCAAAGGACTCTGAGGTGGAAACTCTGATGGACATTGAAGCTTGTAGTTTCTTGAACTACCAGCAGTGCTACCTGATGGCAGCACCAATGTCACCAATACAGCTCTCCCAGACAAGTTCAGCACATTATAATGAGGTGAGTGTTCACTGAAACGAGTTTTCAGCTTCTATTCAGTACTGTGAATCTCTGAAGCCTCTTAGCATGGTTTGTGGTCTCTCCTGTACCTCAGTTAAAATTTATTTTCTTTCTTCTAGCCAGTTCTCTGTTTTATTACAGCATGTAAGATAGCATCTTGCAGGGTAGTGACAAAAGCTGATTTCAGCTGAGAATGTCCAGTCTCCTTAGATTATAGCAAATGGAAAGAACTAGGATTCTCCAAGATTTACTTTGGGCTGAAAACACCCTAAATGCTGTGATTCATTCTCATAGCAAGGACCCAGGGATCTTAGACTTTGCAGGGTAAGATCAGTTTCTGAGAACATGCCTCCCATTTATTGCTCATTGGTGCTTTGAACAAAGTCTGATTTTTGCCCTCTTTCCCACTTAAAAGGAAAGGTCCTTACTGCTCTGTATACTTTTGCCTCAGCTGCAATACCTGCAGCTGAGGGGGCCTGGCTTGGTCCCCTTCAGTTCCTAGATAATTTTCTTCACTGAGCGTTACTTGAAATTTCCAATTGCATGTTAATGTGATCATTCACTTCCCATAAGGCTGTAGCCTCATGCCTTCATGTTTTCTGTATGACATCATTTTTCCTCTTTTTTCCACCACCTTTGTTTTTGGCTTTGTCCATCCTTTTTAGCTTCACAATGTCTTCAGACACACACCCCTGGATGCATAGCACTTCCCCAGCATGATCTATAACCATTACAGCCATTCCCTGCCCCTTGTTACCAAGCCAATTTTATATCCAATCAAGCATTTTACTATCAGTCCCATACTTGCTAACCTTATAAATTAATCTGTTATGTGGCACCGTATTGAGAGCCTTTTCAAGTCCAAGTAAATTATGTCTCCTTCTTCAGCCCTGTCCACTCTCATTGTCACTTCCTCAGAGAAATGAATCAAGATTGTTAAGCATGACCTCCCTTTTGTAAATCCATGCTGACTATCTCCAACCAATCTATATTAGATTGGTATTAAATCAGAACACAGACTCAGAGGGGGCCTGCTATATAAATGCAACCTAAGGTTGCTTCTTGTGGAGATGAGAGATGGGAATCACTGATACACTGAAGTTAACAGTACCAGGTCTGACGGTGTGCCGATAACTTATTAGTGGTCAGATCCCTCCCCAGGCTGGCAACCAGAACTCCTCTGGAGGAAACAAAAGCTTTTACCTGCATTTGCCCATGTTTCTTTTCAGACGTATATGTGATCCTAGAGGATGAAGAGAGAACTGGGTTCTCCTTTTATTCATCGATGATGAAGTCAAAATCACAAAGACATTGCAAAAACCTTATTTTCAACAGAATGCTGTCCTACAGCTTCTGAAAAGAGCTGTATCAACATTGCCTAAGGCACATGTCAAAAGGCAGCATGGGCATTTACTTCTTGTCCAAGCACAGCCAAAGGATACCAAGAGAGTCCCCCACCTTGGCCAAGGTGCTGGAGAGCGTGGGTGCTACATCAGATGCAATGATTTTTCCCAACATCCTTTACAGAAGACCAAAGGATAAGGGAAGGTACAGAGACAGAAAGAAAGGGAGAAATAGCTGTTTAGTCCAGGTTACTTGGGAAATTATCAGACTGACATTAAGACATTAGGGATCTCGCTTCCCCTGAAGCATGTGTCTTCTCTGAGTCTGTGTCACTACTGACTGATGCCAGAGAAGCAACTTTTTCCATGAAGATTTACAATAGCAAGAGATGGGCTCAGGGACTGCAAGGTGTGTCTGAATGAATCACTCACTGTGTCCCATTGCTTGCTTGCTGGAGTGTGAAGATGGCAGCCTGCACAAACACGGTGAGGAAAGAGGCTCTCAGCAGTGAGTCCTGGCAGCAGTTTTAGGTGTATTTTGCTAGCTTTTCTACCTCTGTGACTGGAAATATCTCCCACAATGCTGTAAGCATAATTGAGAGATCTCTACTTTGAGTGGGGGTAAAAAAATGATCCCAATAGTCTGTCTTGAGCTTGCTCGCCAACATATGCATCAGACACACTGAGATCAAGAGGAGGTCAAAGACATCCCTTGGGAAAGTAACCTTTGGCCTCATGCCTCATAGCACACTCAAGGTGCACACGGGAAGCCTTCTAATCTATAGCCTGTAGAGGCTTATTGCTTATATCCTATATATACACATTTGGTTCCCTTGCACCTTCAAATCAGCAATGCGGGAGTACATGTGTGATGGCAGAGATGTTGTTCTGGGAGAGTTCAGCCCAGTCAGTGCTGCTGCAGGACTTGCAGATATTCTGGCAAACACCCACTGAAACAAAGGAAAGAGGCCACCAAATCAGTCTGGCTTGCTTTCAAAGCCTTGACCCTGTAACAGCCAGGACAGACATGCTCAGAAAAATCACTTGCAAAAACAGTAGGTCAATACAGAGAAGCATAACTTAAAGATAAGGGTAATAAGGGTATAAAGAAATAGTTGGAGCATGTCATTCCTGTTTGGAAGAAAAGATTGCTCACATGCTTTTTGATGAAAGAGTTTTGAAGAGGAAGTAAAACTATCATGTATTTCTTAGGCAAATAAAAAAAAGCAGAAAGGCAAAAAAAAACAAAATCAAAGCAGCATTCAAGTTGCTAGAGTTATCGCATTGATAGTATTTGCAGCTAAAACATGTAGTTTTGTCATTGGCATAAAGATGCATCACATCTATCTAGAGTCCCACAGTCAAAGAAATAGGGTTTAATATCAAGTGTATAATATTTAATGGTTGGACTTGATGAACTTAAAGGTCCTTTCCAACCAAAATGATTCTATGATTCTATGATATAAAGTTATACATACAATCCAAGTTACCAAACATCTTTAAGGAATCAGCTATTGGACAGGCATATACCCTAGAAGGTTCCATCAGACCCTAGAAAGTTCCATCATACAGCAAGTTACATACTGTACCCTTCAAGCAGAAAATATATAGATATTTTTCTGAACAAATTTGATCATGGGTGACAGATCAGATGGTGGTAATCATCCCTTCTGACCATAAGACCCCACTGAAACAGTGACCTTGCTGACACTAGGAAGAAATCTGCTTGTCCTGGTTTGGCCTAAAACAGAATCAATTTTCCTTTCAGTGATTTTTACTTTCAGCTAAGTTTCTTCTAAGTAACTGCACTTTCTGAAACTAACTGCATGTTTTGCAGACAGTGTCTGCTTCTAGGACTGATAACGCTCGAAGTTTATAGTTATCACTGAGGCACCGGTAGGGATGTTATTGCAGAAAGGCTCTTGCTGTACTTACTTATTCTTAGAGCTATTCCACCACTCACACGTCATTCTCAGTATAAAGCGGGGGGATCACGAGGGTCTCGCTCTCTTTCTGCTATGGCCGTGTCCGAAGAGGACTCTGTCCATTTTCCTGCTGCCCCCGATCCCGATCCGTGCATCCCTGAATCCAGTTCCCGTCCGTCGCTGGGCCCAGCCTGGGCCTTCCCGGAGCCTGCCCTGCAGTGCCGGTGGGGACGTGACCAACATCGGGGGAGCTCGGTTTTGGTTTTGTATATATTTGATTATTTCTATTATTATTATTATTATACTCTTTTTCATTATTATAGTTCATTAAAACTGTTTTAACTTTCTAACCCATTAAGTCTCTCTCCCTTTTCCCTTTCTCTTTCCCTTCTGGGGGGGGGCGGTTAATAGAGAGTGTCTGCCACAGGTTTAATAGCCGGCCCAGCCTTAAACTTGTGGTCTGGATGATCGGATAGTGAGGTGGATTGTGAACTGGCTGAAGGAAAGAAGCCAGAGAGTGGTAGTCAATGGGACAGAGTCCAGTTGGAGGCCTGTGTCTAGCGGAGTCCCTCAAGGGTCGGTACTGGGACCAGTTCTATTCAATATATTCATTAATGACTTGGATGAGGGAATAGAGTGCACTGTCAGCAAGTTCGCTGATGACACAAAACTGGGAGGAGTGGCTGACACACCAGAAGGCTGCGCAGCCATTCAGAGGGACCTAGACAGGCTGGAGAGTTGGGCGGGGAGAAATTTAATGAAACATAACAAGGGCAAGTGTAGAGTCCTGCATCTGGGCAAGAACAACCCCATGTATGAGTACAAGTTGGGGACAGACCTGTTGGAGACCAGCGTAGGGGAAAGGGACCTGGGGGTCCTAGTGGACAGCAGGATGACCATGAGCCAGCAATGTGCCCTTGTAGCCAAGAAGGCCAATGGCATCCTGGGGTGTATTAGAAGGGGTGTGGTTAGCAGGTCAAGAGAGGTTCTCCTCCCCCTCTACTCTGCCCTGGTGAGGCCGCATCTGGAATATTGTGTCCAGTTCTGGGCCCCTCAGTTCAAGAAGGACAGGGAACTGCTAGAGAGAGTCCAGCGCAGAGCCACGAAGATGATTAAGGGTGTGGAACATCTCCCTTATGAGGAGAGGCAGAGGGAGCTGGGCCTCTTTAGCTTGGAGGAGACTGAGGGGTGACCTCATTAATGTTTATAAATATGTAAAGGGCAAGTGTCATGAGGATGGAGTCAGGCTATTCTCAGTGACATCCATTGACAGGACAAGGGGCAATGGGTGCAAGCTGGAACACAGGAGGTTCCACATAAATATGAGGAAAAAACTTCTTTACGATGAGGGTAACCGAACACTGGAACAGGCTGCCCAGAGAGGTTGTGGAGTCTCCTTCTCTGGAGATATTCAAAACCCGCCTGGACGCGTTCGTGTGTGATATGGTCTAGGCAATCCTGCTCCGGCAGGGGGTTGGACTAGATGATCTTTCGAGGTCCCTTCCAATCCCTAACATTCTGTGATTCTGTGATTCTGTAAACCATGACACTGCTTTATAAGTGTGCAATTTGTAGAGTTAAGGATTATACAAATCAAGAATAATAAAAAGTGAACACAAAATGTGCAACAAAACCAGCAGCAAAATTATTTGTCATGACTATCAGTTTCTGCTTGTGCTTTCTAGCATATATTTTTGAGCAAATAGCGAAGTTTTGTGAAGGATCGAAAGTATCTTTTCATTATTATGTTGGCTTCATGTTCTCCTGCAGCAGGTGAGTTGTACTTACAGGAATCAGTAGTGCACTTCAGAGAAAACGCCCATTGCAGGAGAGGGTGAGAACTGACATTTGAAATAGGAGATATCCTTTAACTTCAGCATTAAGTGTCTGCAGGGCATCTGCTTTCTCTGCTTCTTTGGTTCACAGCTTGAACATCTCCGTACACTGAAACTGAACTGGGTCCCCATGGTGAGCAGGGGGTCCCAGTAGCCCGACAGCTTGAGCGCCGTGCAGCAAAGTCACGGCAGGGCAGCACAGAACAGGGGACTCCAGCGCAGGCCTGCCTCGCTGCCCACCATCACGCTCTGCACGCTGTCCCTCCTAGCCTCAGGGATATACGGAGTCTGGTAGGTGTGGGCATAGCACAGAATGTCCAAAGACACTTGGGGCCATCTAAATTAAAATCAAGTTGCTTAGAATATTACAACTCATATGACCGGAGAGCACACCATGAAAACAATATTCCCAAACCTCACAAACATTTTCACCAGTGGCTCAATATCAGACTCAAGAAAAAGAATTCAAAGCTCAAAAATTCTTCCATTGCTTTAACGCCATGGTGTTGAGGTGTGCACTGCCTCAAACACACGCCACTTCAGCTTCGTCGTGGTGCAGTGAGACACAGACTTTGTCACCTAGCTATGCATTTATTCCTGTTACCTAAATTCATCTTACAATACAGACAAGAGGTTATTTTCAAACTAAATAAAGTCACTACAATATCCTAAACCCTTACTTAGACCATGAACACAAACCTTCCTTCCTCATAGAGACTCTCTGTAACTGAGCCACTGCTGCACATGGAAAGATACCTCCCTGGAGTCCACATGTCCCCCTTAAAAGTGGGAAATCCCAAATGGCTCCCTTAAGAGATTCTTGCTTTGGCTTAAAATCTTCTCCCCTGATATTTTGGCCAGGTCCAAAAAAAAAAGAAAAAACATTGGAGAGAGTGATAAGTAAATGGATCTAAGAAAACAAGTCCCTTCTAATGAACTAGAAATGTGTAGAGATAGTACTTAGTAGCACTGCTTAGTAATGACACTGCTACTATTAGCAGTAGTAGTTGCCTTAGCATCAGCAGTAGAGGTGCTTACTGTAGTAGTAGAAGTAGTGCATCTACTATCCCAAAGTAATGATAGTACTGGAGATTACGTAGTTGAGGTGTTACCAAGATAAGCTCAAAGTACTGCTGGATTTTCCTGTGCTTATGAAAGTGTGCTTAACTGGGAATGTTTATGTCCAACTTCCTTGACCCTGTGCTTGCTTCTACCCATTTTGGTCATTGATAGACTCATTTTTTCGTTTGTGTACAAGATTACACACTGTCAGAAGTTAGCAAAGTAGGCAATTTGGAGGCTTCGTTTTGGAACATTATTTGTCTGTTGACCTTGTAATACTACCATCTGATAACTGCATATGACACCAGCATTTAATACTGTCTGGGCTGACAGATAAAATTCAAGGCACAAATCAGTAACTGCCCAAGGACCTGATCTCCGCGAAGACAGCCTGCCTTTTCACGCCATGCCCAAACTAATACTGCTTAAAGAAATCTGCATGAGCAATTAGGAGGAGTTCGTCATTGTGGGTCCCTGGCTCTTAAAATGATACCCTTTATAATTTCCTACAGTGGGAACTTGGCAACCTTGTAAGGGGCATGCAAGAAACTTTCCTTTAGTTGACTAAAATGGCTGATAAATGCCGTGATGTTGTAAGTCAGAAATAATATTTTCTTCTATATGTGTGGGTTTGGGGGCCTGGAAGGCAATCCTCTGCTCCATACTATAAGAAGATGTACAGACCAGGACTCAAAGAGTACCAAAATGTTGATCCCTATCTCAACACAGTTTAATAATAATAATAATAATAAATAATTTTTAAATAGGCTTATTCATAAATATTAGTTAGAAGTGAAATCTGATTAGATCTTCGTACCCATCCCGTCTGTAGACCTGCCAGCCCTCTGCTGAGAAATAAAGGCGAGTGGCACATGCTCAGTGAAGCTGACCCATACAGTGAAATGGTTTATGAGAAATGACGATATATGATGAGAATACAAAACTTGATAATAGGCTTATTTATCGATTTAAAATAAAATTCATGAACTGTGAAGCTGAAAACTGCACCGGAGGGAATTTGTCCAAGAGGACATTAGGAAGAGAGAAAGAGAGTGTGCGTGTGTGGGTGTGTGTATTACACATAAACTAAGTTAAAGGTTGCCTAAAGGCTTCTGATTCTACAAGCAGAGCCTCTGAGGATAGAATATGAAAGCCTTTAATGCTACTAAGGCTTTGTCAGTAAGATATTTGCATATTTTGCCTACAAACCCAAAACGCTATATTAATTCATTTTTATTTACCTTTCTGCCGCTTCCAAAAGAAAGCTCGCAGGAAGCTATTAATGACACAGCTTCATAAGAGATAATTTTCAGAGAGGCTTTGCAGGTAGTGACTGAAGGGGGAAAAAAATGTGTGTCAAATTTAGGTTATTAACAACATAATCCTTAAACAGACGGTATCTCAAAGACTAATTCATCTTCAAATTTGACTGTAAAAACTGCATGATCCTTCTCTCTGTGTGCATGTGAATTTATATTGCATATCTTTTCTTCTTTATGTTTACTAGAAAGGGAAGCAGGAGAGTTTTGAAGCACCAGGCTAGAGGCTGGAAAACACAATTTTACCTTCCTGCTATCGCACCTTCCATTCAAATTCGGGTCCCTTTCTCCACAGTCCATCAGCAAAACCACCGGGCAAGCAGCTTTCTCTCACAGCCCTTGTGCAAAACCATGAGGTAGCACCAGGACCCATTTCCAACAGCAGCTGCCTGGGGAGGACTATTTGGGCAGGGTAGGCTGGTGGGGAGCTCTCTGTAGGACACCCCCCGGTCCCCTGCAAGTGACAGACTTTGCTTGCTTGGGACGCATTTGCCATTGCTGGCATCGCGCGTGGGGAATCTGAATTGCCACAACAACTCACTGCAAGTCAAATCATGCTGGTATCTAAGACGTCACCCACGTTCCTCCACACAAACTTGGACCTGGTGTCCCTGATTTGTCCATGACTCACAGCAGTAGGTATTTGGGATGAGACTGCTGTGTTTTGTTATAAGTTAAATAATATTTTTTGTTTAGTTTAGTGCCAGGTTCCTGGTAGACAAACCTTTGGACAAGGTGAATAAGAAGCAATTGCTCTGAAATCTGTGGCAGCATGAAAGCAGGAGTCCCATTTAATACAATTTTATCAGCATGATTTGTTAATCACAATATGGCAAAAGTAGTCTCAATCTTTTCCCCTCTTAAGCATGAAGTATCAAAACCATTGTGTCTTTCCACACTGAGAAAGTAAAGTCTCTTTTTCTTGTGTGAATTTATAATATTCAGTACAAGCTTCTTTTAAACTTTCCTGTTGTTGGATATACATTTTTCCTCCTTCTACTCGGATCATTTTAAGATATATAATTTATTAGAGGTTTCCTCTTCCTTCCTGTACTTTTCTGCTCTGGATGCTCCATTTATAGTCTTTGTAACGTCAAAATTATCTCAGAGGAAAAACACAGAGACTCATATACGAAGGCAACATAAATGGGCCCCATTCCACTGCCCAGTCCGGCACCTTTGCATCGCATTTGTCCTCTAAATGGTGGAACCGTTTCTCCTAATTCATCTACATACTAATTTGGCTACATTTAACCTGTGTTTAATCATTTTATCTACACCTAATTTATCTCCATACAGTAGTCCTTGTCTCTGCATGTGCTGCATAGACCTGGTCTTGCATTGTATCCCTTGTTGGGCTGGCACATACATCGTGTCCCTGTGTACATGCATGTGCTGTGTCTTTGTCACAACCCATCGATGGCTCTCAGAGCCAAAACAAAAGGTTATATACGTGAACCATATGAGGCACCAGGCACTCAGGCCCCACTGTCCCAGAGGCTGGGCAGAGAGTGGAGGGAAGCAACACGTTCATTACACAACCACCAGCCTTCCACCACCTCCTTGGCCAGAGTGCCTGGTTGAAGCCAGTGAGACTTTGTACAACTGTGAGTCTCCTTCAAGGGGACAAGGAGGAAAAAAGTGCCACTTGGTCATGCCCAGGCACCTCCATCCCCTGCTCCCCAGCTGCACCAAAATGGGTCTGCACCCAGACTTTCCTTTTTGTTCAGAAAGACTTGACCCATATTGTCCTGGAGGAAGACAAAAATGCTTCCTTCCATTCCTCGCAGAGCAGTTATTCCCAAGAGCAATCCCACTGAAGTCAATAGCACTCCTCCAGAGAGTCCCTACACTGCAGCTCAAGTGTTTCAAAGCCTGAACCTCCTGCAGTGGATACACCTGGAATCCATTTCAAGGCCCCTTCTTTCTGTGACAGATAAGCAGCCGAAATGCGCTTCAGCGAGAGCCCCGGTCATTCCGGGCGCCCGCCGGCCCCGCATGGCACGGATGAGGGCGAGCAGGGCCATGCTCCGGGGAGGAGTATGGGGAGGGCGAAAAACAGCAACGGCAGCAATGACAAAGTGTGAGCGGAAAGTCTTTGGTTTCTACTGGAGCATTACGTGTAATTTAGGAAGGTTTTTGCAGCTCTGTACTGAAAGACTACAGTGCATTGCAGATATGATTGTTCTTTGCAGGTGCTGTTTTGTTTTCCTGGGGGTTTTTTTGCACAAACCAAGGAAACATTGCATCTGGAAAAATTGCAAGGTTGGCTCATGCTGGTAGCTATTGCTGGAGAAGCAGCTTTGTGACACCATTAACCAGGCCACTGCCACAGCTAATTAGTAGCAAACCCCGAAGATGTTTCTTAGGGCACAACATACAGAGACAGTGGAGAAAGTAAGAAAAAGAGATTTCTGGGTAGGAGACTTCAAGCTGGGACATTTCGTAAAGCAATTAATACGGGGGAATTAAAAACCAGAAATCTCAGGAACCTATGATTGTCAGCCATTTCTTCCTCCAAATACAAGTGCTTGAGATATCTTCGAAAACTAGCAGCAGCTCTGTGTGACTGTGTCCTTTCCCACTGTGTGCTATCCTGGGGATGTGGCAGGGGAAGGTGCCACAGCAGTGAAATCGGGTGTGCGGAAAGGGGGTTCTTCAATGTGCATGTGTTCACTGAGCGTGCATGAGTAGCGTGCCGAAAGGTCTCTTTGTGCTGATGTTCATGCCCTACAATTCTAATATGACAATTATTTTATAATCCTTTAATATATTTTTAACTAATTTAAAGTTCAGGGCTGAGAGTAGATTAGCCATAGAGCTCAATTATTTAAATACTTAAGCCTTTTCTGACATACCAAAAAGAGGGGAGTTTAGGTATTTCAGTTTTAATGTCCCATGATAATTTTTCCCCTTCCTTCCAAAATGGCTGAAAAACAAACAAATAAATGAAGTGAAACGTTCAGGGCCAGAAACTGTCTCTTTGCAGCTCCTCAGAGGTCATTACCAAGGTTTAATCCTTACTTGCAGGTCTGTAAAACAACCAAACCACAGGCGGTGATAGAACAGGGCTTGCCTGGGGCTGTGCGTTGGCACAAGGCTGGTCTGTCTGATCCAGGTGAGCGCTCATGTTGCATGCCCATACAGCCTCGCCAGTGGGAGCCCCTGGCACCACCATGGGTGATTCAAGCCAGGCAGGATGTGGGTTGGGCTTGGAGGTGTCAATCTCCAGACACCTGGAGAGGTTAGCCTGGAAGGCTATTTACCTAACTCAGTCACCATGTAAGTCAGCTGTAGCAAACCCAATCCTCCACCCTCTCGTCCCCGATGGATTACGTACATCTGCTTCCAGCATCCAGCAGGACTGGGATGCATCTCCAAAGACGACGATTCTGGTACTCTATGTGCCACATCTGTCACCTACTGCCTCGGAAATAACCAGGACATGTCTTTGCTGCTAGTGGGTTGCCTATTGCTTGTGGTCATTTTAATTTGGGTCAATTGCCTCCAAATTTGTTCGTGCTCCACTACAGCCCTGTAACATTTGGTCTACAATTTCTCACCAAAATGTACACACTCTGCTCAACCAAACATACTTGGGTTTTTTGGTTTTTCTTTGTTTTGTTTTGTTTCTGTTTTTGTCAAAGAGATATCACACAGTATTCACTAGAGATTTAACCCCTTCAGTGCAGGCACTGTTAAGCTGATAAGCAAAAGTAGAAACAACTAGAAATCTTCCTGGCCCTTGTAAAGTTTCAATAAAAATAACATGATTCTAAATAGTTGTCAAATACCTTGCTTAAAACTGTTCTTTGTTGATGGACAAAGTTTTAGTTGAAGTTATAGAAAGTTGTCTGGTGACTCCTTTGTGTTTCATTTTAACATGGTTTCATGACATTTTCTATTTATGTTTCTATCTATCATCTCTTTAGTAAGAGAAAGAATTTAGTAGAGAGGAAAAAAGTGTATATTCTGCTTACAAATGTAGGTGTGACAGATATAAACATATATACAACAGGTATAGACATGTACAAACAACAGAGTCATATAAATTTAGGCCTCTTCCACCTGCAAAACCTCATTGGAAAGTAAAGAAAACCTAATTTTGCTATAATAATTTCCAGAATAATTACTTCATCTGCTAGTGAATTTATTATAACAAATTGTCTGCTTGTTTTATCTGTGTTAATTACTTTTTAAAGGAGTAGTAGTAATAAGTGGAAGAATCATATGCAAATGAATGTGATGTCTAAAGAGCAGTCATCATATTGGAAAAGAATTAGCTTTTCATAAATTGTCAAGTTAAACTTACTTAAAATAGAGTAAAACATAAGCCATTTCAGGCAAGTTCCCCAGCTCCTGATAAGACATATTTTAAATAGATCTGATATCCTAATTATAATCTTTTCCCTCTGGGTGACAATGCTAGGTGTTATTCAGGTTAACATCGCCCTTTACATTTATTTTCTTTTTCTTTATAATGTGAAAAAATAAAATTGAAATGTATTCACACTCACACTTGGAAGAGCTTTGGAAGTTAGGTGGCAGGATTGTTGGAGACCTTTTCTCCAACACATACATTTGCCAATTCCCTTCTAGTAGTTCCTTTCAGGAGATCAGCTGCATTAATTTAACTCCTTTGCTGTGATTTGTAGTTAACAGAGATTAAACCTGGGACAAAAGGAGCTTGGTGACTGCTTCTGCCTTTTGCCATCATTTGTTTGGTCTGAAGATAATGGTGGCAACACTGACAACGTTGGGGAAAAAAAAAAAAAAAAAGAAAAAAATTATGAGTAGTTCAGGCTTTCACTCTAAGAAACAAAACGCAATTATCCAAAGGCAAGAGAGAAAGTGAGAGGTTGTTGAAGGAAAGCTAAGAAGCGGTGTCTGCTGAGAAAAGACGACAGCTTTGAAAAAGCATCTTTTTTGACCTAAATCTTTGCTGTTGTGCTCCTATTCCAGGTGCTCAACTTACCAATGCAGCCGACCCAGCACGGCACTGCCACTGCTGTATGAGGGCCCACCGCGACTTTCAGTTCTCCAGGTTCCTGCACCACCAGCACCTTTCCACCCACCGAAGGAAAAGGATCGTTCAGCTGGTGGTTTTGCTGGTGCCAGCAGCCACACTGCACAGGAGGCAGAGGGGCATGAGACCTGCAGACCCTCCGCACTCCCGGCACATGCTGGGATTTAAACGTGCATGGCCGGGCTTGGGGGGAGGGGGTGGCGGTGCGTGCGTGTGCGCGCGCGTGTGTGTGTGTCTCTGTATCCCTCACTTTGCTTGCTACTGCCTCATGCCGAGGGGCTCTGGGGAGCCCTGTCCCCATGGGAGAGGCACCTCAAGAATAACGTTGTGTGCCTCACAATATAAATAATAAAGAAAGAAGTGCCTCAGTCTTGTCTCCACAAAAATTCTCCTTTTTTTTGTTTTAATCTAGGCTTTGTAAACAACAGGCAAGCAAAGGGCATTATTCAGCTCCTGCACAGTAAAGAAAAACATGTGGATAAAGTACAGCGTACTTAGTACTTTGGCTGAAAAACAAAACACCTTAGCACATATGTAAGCGCCATTAAAAGCCATATAAACTCACAAATTATCTCAAAAGTGTCAAAGTCACTCGGGAGGGGCTGTGCTGGAAATGAAAGGGGCGGGCTGGGGCATTGCTTGGCCAGTGGTCAGGGCCTGGGGGGCATGTTCCCCTGCGGGACCACTCTCACGTGAGGTTGCGGAGGGAGGGATACGCTGCATCCTGACAAGACAGGGGACTGCATTGGAGACACTCTGAACAGTCCCATACACCCTGCAAACCCTTCGTATTTGCCTCTCCACTGTGTGCAGTCCCAGAAGAAGCTGAAAGAGGCATGTAATGCACTCCGTGACTGCATGGAGATGGGTGCTAGTATGATCATTTAACACCATGGGAAGTAAAATGCATCACCAAACAAAAAGATAGCTAAACAAAGCAAAAAAGAATCTTTTTATAAATACATCAGGGCATCTCAGATTCATCGCTGTGATCTATAAATTATGAGCCATTGCCTAACACAGCTTGTACCACTTGGTGGCAACACTTCCATGTTTGATTTATTGAACCTTTCTCGTCATTTTTCTTCTGATACTTGACAGATTACTGCAGAGAACAAAAATAAAAGTTTTGAATGGCTTTGCTGCTACTTTCTCTCCAGGAGTCATACTAAATAGTTCACAAAAGCATTTTGCTTTAGGTCCTGAGACATTTCCAATACGAAATGTTCATATGGCACAGAGACATCACTGAGCAATCTTGTACAGCAAGCTCATCTTAAATACTGGCAGAAAACAATTTCTTCCAATGTAGAACCAGCACCATGAAGACACTGTTGACCAACTGCTTGCAGAGCATCAGGTTCCCTGGAAATACAGGGTAGATGGCTACAACTGCACTAAGTTCTCCATTGCAAATGTGTTTTAAGATTGCAGGTACACATCCGAAAGGCATTCAAGATGCAATCTTGCATCATGCACAAACAACAGCCATGCCATCGCCTTTTCTTGCAGTTTAAGTTTGATCTGCAAGATTCGTTTTTCAAGCAAAGATCACTCAGTGTCCCCACCTGCTAATCTCCGGCCCCCCCATTAACCCTGAGAAGTATTGTCATTAATGTCAATAAATCCCAGAATTGCAGGGTATGCAAGAGAAAACTCATTTGCTACAAGAGAAAAGAGCCAGCAAACTCAACAGCATTGAGCCTATAAATGCAGTTTGTGGTGGCCTGTTCCACCACATGTCATGACAGTAACATGCCGCCCCAGCGCTATCAAGGGGCAGGCAGGATAGCTGTGGAAACAACCCAGGGGTGGTACTGAGAATGGGAATGCTCCCGGGTCACTGTTCACTGCCATGGGCAGATTCTGGGTAGCAAAGCAGTCCACAGATGGAGTAGGTAAGATCCATGTGCTGCAATAGCCTTGCAGGAGTGCTTTCCAGCAGAGACCACCATAGCCTCAGACAGCACAGGGACAATGCAAAAGGCATCTGCATTTACCTATTCCTCACCTCTCAGGAGACAGAGAACAAATTTAATAGCACAAAGTGCTTGAGATCAGCAGCTGACACAGCAAATGGAGACATTGTTTGAGCCTTACAACCACAGGGGAGAAGTCTCCTAGATATTGCCCTGCCCTTTGTGCCTGCTGCACGGGGTGATGCTGGTCTGGATGCTGGCACAGGCACTCTATCCAGAGGGATGGCAGCAGGATCTGTCCCCTCCAAAGTGCTGAGCCAGACTGAAGAGGACGTGCCATCTGCAGAGGTGGGGGAAGCCCCCACCTCCTCCAAAATGGCCTCACCTACATCTTCTGGCCATGATTTGCTGACAAGGGGAATGAAAGGAAGCTGAGACTCAGATAATTTTCATGTGCTCCTTGGGCACGTTTGCAGAGACTAAGCAAAGGAAATACACTAACAATAAGGGGGGGAAATGTTTGACTTATGATATTAACATATTTATAGAAGCAACAATACTATAGGTCCCAACCTTATATAAAATTTTGATGGACTGCCAGTTTTAAAAGAGAAAGAAAAGTTTGCAAGAACTACCCATGGTATTTAATATTAATAATAAACACATCTAGGCTCAAGTACTGGTATTCCAAGTGCTTGAATTTATGATCACATTAGTTAACTCAAGTTCTTTCAGATGTGTTGAAAGAATTAATGACTCAACTGAGAATTTACTTAAAATATACTTGGAAATCAACACAGCTTTGCAAAGGGGACAAAATGTTCAATGGAGGTAGCAAATGCTGACTTTCAGAGGGACACGTGCACCTTCTCTTTAATCGGGACATGAACTGGGGGAGTGAGAGGAGGTTCCTGTCTTCAAAACCCTATATGCTCCCAAAGGATAACTTCTGATACCCCACTGTATATTTCTTCATCATTCCCTTTTTTCCCCCACCTAGTATTATTTCCATTTGTAATGAATGATTGAAGACGACCTATAACTCAATGTTTCCTAGAAAACAGAGATCCCAAACACCTGCATGGCTGCTCTGGTTAGGAGGGAAAGCAGGATGTGCTCCCTGCTCTAAATCTATTCTCAGCTCTACCTTGAAGCTAGATCCAAAGGGGCATCAGGCTCAGAACTGCAATTCCTGAATTTGAGACAGGAAGAAGAGGAGGAGAAGCCACAGCCTTAGGCACTAGATCAAAAGGTTTGGGCATCAAATTATAGAATAAGTGTAACCTGCATGAACTATCCAACAGGGAGCGGGTACAAAAGGATAACCACCACCTCATTGCTGTGGAAAAACGTGGGTTCAGCTCTTTGCTGTGTGGAGAGACAAGAGCTGTCACTCAGCACAGGGCAGTTCCAGGCTGCAGGGTCCTCCTGGGGTACATGATTGCCATGCCCAGCCTGCTGCGTGGTGTGTGCAGCATGAGTACCTGCAAGTGTGTTGGGCCGGAAAGAAGAGGGCAGGGGAGGACAGCTGCTCATTTCAGTGTTGGGCTAAATGTCACTCCTCGGGAAGGGCAGCCCTGGCCTCGTTCAGCACTAATGGATGTTAGTGCTACCCATAATGGTTCACTGGAATAGGACAACGCCAAACCTCTTCCCATCCATGGAGTACCTCAATCACTTAGGCTCCAAAAATCACACTTCATTACCATGATACAGGATGTGTCATCTAGTCTGGTCAGTCCCTACTCACTGCTCCAAGAAAAAAGTCACTTCTACCTACTTTGCTCCTGGCAGACATTTCTCCAACCACATCTCTGGTAATGGCATTTCCACAACCTCTTCAGGCGCTGCAACGGCTCAGTGTCCCAGACATAAGACAGCTCTTCCAAATAGCTAACTGGCAACTTCCTTGCTGCAATTTTATCCCATTATTTGTGTGTTATCCATCACACGTATAGAGAACAAACTAATTCCTTATTCTTTGCAGTAACCTTGCTTGCATTTTAAAACTCTTATTGTACTTTTACTTCCTCCTTCACTCCTCTCCCCTCTCTCCTTATCTCTGGAAGAAACAACTCCAGGTCTTTTAGCTTGTCCCCACGGGTCATGCTTTCTAGGTCTCTGATCATACCCATTTTTTCCAGTGGACTGATAGGAGAACATTTTTTTCCACATCTCTCTTGAAAACAGCTGAGCCACAATATTCCAGTTCAGATAAATTTCCTCTTGTATGCATGAAAATGTATATATTCCCTCAGAAATGGAACAGCTTCAATGAGTTAACCAGAAAGGTCACACTCCCTCACCACAAGGACACTCTGTGTAGCCTAATACTCAGGCTCTTCTCCTGGTGGGTGAATGAGGCCAGTCTGAATCTCCTTGGGTAAGCCTGGTATCAGACCTTTGACATCCTGCCTCCATGCACTGACAGCCAGGGACCGCAGAAGGGCAGAGGGGGGGCAGCTCCTCTCCCTCCTGCTATGGTCCACATGGAACCCAGGAGCCTAAGATTCATGGCTGCTCAGTACTGTCAAGACTGAGGCAGCTCTTGACCACCTAGAAGGAGATCTGCTGGTGCTCTGGGAACTTTGCTAAAATAAATGTAGACAACTGTGGTGGTAGGCAGGAGGCTGGGAAGCTCCAAATGTAGGTCTCTGGCACGCAGTGTAGCACTTGGGCACCCAGGACCACATGTATGCAATTAGTTATTACGGTTTAGTAAGCTGAGCTGCTCAATTGATGGTGGCTCAGAGTCTTCCATCTCCATGGCCTTGAGAGTGACTCACAGCTCAAGCATTGTGTTCATACAATTGCACCACAGATCACAGCACTGGCTTGGCTCTCCCCCTGTAACATCCATGCATTGGGATTGCAGTGCAGGGAGCTAAAAATAATCATCAGCCTTTCCCCAATCAAGGAAAGATATCGCAGGTGAGGACCAACAGAGTGGGAGGTAAGCAGAAGGGGAAACAAAAGATTTTACGAAAGAGAAATCAAAACAACTTTCTGTATTGGCACTTGTTTTTAAACTAAAGACATAATTATCCTGTTCCAAGCCTTGGCTAGAGAGAAAAATCATCTTGTTGGGAACTAATTAAAGAATTAGCCAGCATTTAGCTTCTCATAGATAAAGGAGCATAAGCTTTGAAACAGAAGTGTTTGCAGTGAGCTTTTGAAAACTCTCTGAAGACAGCCAAGCTTAAGTCTGTTAAGCCTCTTTCTTCACCTATTAAATGTCTGTTCAGACGTCTTTTTTTTCTTCCTTTCTATTTTTTCTTCTTATAAGAGAAGACCCTGGTAGCTCTTAACAACAGGCATTTTCTCCCTTCCTTGGAGCACGGGGTGATGTACCACCGTATGTCACAGTGATGAGGGCATCCACTGAACCACTCTAAAGGTGGGACAACTGTCAAAGCTGGCACGAAGTACAGTGTTTAGTAAATAAAAAGCAACCCTCTGTCACTGCATGCCACAACATCACTCCAAGGCTACCTTCTGACCAGACGTTTCGCAGGCACAGCCACCTTGCCTGGCCTGCCTGGATTGACACCGTGTCCCTGACAGAGACAAACTCTGGGTGCTGTAGGGGATACCCAGTCCCTTTTACAGAGCTGACCAACATCTTGGTCATGTGTGGGGCAACTTTCATCCAGGTTTCCCTGCCCATGACCTCTTTTTCCTTGCTGAGATATCTTTTATCAGTGAAAATTAAAACTCTGCTTATGTGAGTGAAGAAGCTGAATGTTTTGCAGCCCAGTTCCAGGTACTGGTACTTTTCTGACTGGCCTGCTGGGCAATTGGTGAACTTGGCTGTATCCCCTACGCTCCACTGTACATGCCAGAGAATGGTGGTATTTAAAATACATAAACCCACAAGGAGATCCTGAAATCCCTGTGCCGATTGCACCCTAACATAACACAGTGAGAACCCTTATTTTCTAAGTACTTACTTCAGGCATTGGATCTGTGCTTCTCCCAGTGCCTCCGCTGCCTATGTCTTGGCAGGGCCCAGCAGCTGACATCTGACTGAGCCCCTGAGATCATTTGGGCTCCTCTGCCTAAGTGGTCCTCCCTTTGAGGGAGATGGACCACGCACCTGCAACCCGCAGACACCCTCAGTGCAGCCCCAGCTGTGCACTCAAGGGCCCTACCAAATGCAGCGGCAGTCGCTGCACTGCGTTTGAAACAGCGACGACATTGCCACTTCATCCCCTTTGTATACTGCGTATAATCATTTTGTATAATAACTTCCTGCTCTCTCTATGGCCCAGCCATCAACAGAGTGTTTAAATGCAACATGGGAGCTCTAACTCTCTCCTTGCTTTAAGGATCCAGTTTCTCTCCCTGCCAGGAAAATGCCATTAAATCTTCTTTTCTTAATTTTCTCAAAGTGTTTTCAATTCAAGTTCAAGAAGAAAACCAAATCTTCATTAGTTTCTCTTCTATTTCACATAAATACGACATATATTGAAACACAAAGATATTTCCAACATAAGATGTGAATTATTTTCTCCTGTTTGGGAAAAAAAAACACCAGCATTTTCTTCACTTTATTGGAGTATCAGCAGTCACTGAGGAGGAAGGTAGGCATTTCCCATGGGTGATCAGGAGGCTTTACAGTACCACTACAGGGAAATACCAAGTCCTCTTGGGTGCTTTGCTTGTGGTTATAAACAGCATGATTGGCAGGTTGATCAAGCCTGAGCTTTTGGCCAAATATCAGTCTCTTTTTTCTTTTTCTTTTTCTTTTTATTTTTTGTTTTCTTTTTCTTTTCAGATTAAATATGGAAGTGCTATACAGTTTTCCTGGATTTCAAAAGTTTTCAACGCTTGTTTTCAGGTTTCCACACTAGAGGTCCTTTCTTATCTCTGCCATTAGGTCTGGCCAACACCTTGGCCGTAGGCTCAGAAGGCCCCTCCAGACCCTGAGGGCTCAGAGCAGCAGGGACACGTGCATACGGTCATGCAGGACACTGCCCGAGGCTGCTGAAGCTCAGACTGGGACATTCACCTTGTCAGGGTGGTGCACAGGGACTCATCTCCAACAGCCTGGCAGCCAGTGGTGAGGGGTGGGCAGCAACACATAGGCGGGCAAAGGCCTTGAGTGCCAGGTAAGAGCATTAAGCTCTTTAGGAATACGATGTTGGAGACGTATTTTTTGGAGCTATCAGGTCCATCACAGGCAGCCTCTGTAAAACAGCCCAGGGCTGAGCTTTGCCCCACAGAGGCATTCGGGGAGAGATGAGATGCAGCTGAGTTAAACAAATCCAGAGATGGCAAGAGTGCGATAGCGATAGCACCGATTTTATTTTCCACTTTGCACTCTCCTGACTGACATCTGACATGCAGTAACGCCGTGTTGCAAAGCAGCTGGCAGAGGACTGGGCAGGAGGGCTGGGGACTGCTGTGGTTTACTACAGTGCTACAAACCAGCCTAAGCCTCCTCCCTCATGAGAACTGCGCTAGTAAGTTTTAGTTATAGCACGAGCAGATGCTATTCTTCTATGTTTTTCTAACTGCCTCTCCTTCAGTTTACTTAAGAAAAAAAAAAAGATAACTTCAAAGACACACCTTTCAGGAACAGTAAATATTTTAACCATACATCCATTCCTATGTCAGTCCTGGCAAAAGGAATGAGTCCCTTCTGTACACTGGAAAACACAACATACCTTTTCTCCAGTAACAGTAGCAAGGGAAAGAGCCTGGGAGGTTAGCTGAGCCATAACAAAGGCCTGATGGCAAAATTACTGCTGTCTAAATTATTCCACTTTCAAAAGGTCTGCTACATGGTTTCATTTTGCAGTTCTTTTAGGAAAAAGAAGTGGTTTATATTACCAACATAGTTGGTAGCAGAGGAGAGACTTTCAGTTTTCTCAAATTAATTCCCCCTGGAAATCAGGCTTCCCTCCAGCTGCACAAGGAAACAAACACACACTCACACACTTAAACACACACACGCCTGCAGAGACCAGTGGAGCCTCAGCTGCTTTTACTTTCCCACTTTGCCCAGGCAGCAGCTGCCAAGTCTCTGTTACAGTGCCGCAGAGATGGTTTCTGGTACCGGTATCAGCAAATGAGCAGGAACGGTGACAGTAATGTCATCTTCCATAAACTTCAACAGCTCGACATCCTCAGCCGGGGAAGGGCTGACCCAGCCTGAAGAGCAGGGGCTGCTGGCCTCTGTGTGGGCTCCTGCCGTGGGTGTACGCTCGGCGCTGGGCCCTCTCCTCGGGCATAACTGGCGCTTGGCTTCAAAAGCAGCTTTTCTCCGCCATGAACGCAGAGTTTGTCACTACGGCTGTCCCAGCCAGGGCAGCAGCCACGGCAGTGGCAGCGAAGCTGCAGGGACAGCCTTGCTATGCAGAAAAGAATCAAAAATAAAACCAGGACAAAGCCAGCCTTTTGTCATAAGAAGGTGGGACATGAGTTACAAACGGGCAGTGACTGGGTGGTTGTGGGGTTCACCCTGTGAGGGGTGGCAAGTCTGTCTAGACAGACGGATACCTGAGGGGTCTTATCTCACCCAGTCTTCTGTAAAGCTCACCAGCACCGGCAACGCTATCGCCATCCCATGTAGCCAGGTCTGGGATGTGTCTGTGCTCGTAGCTAAGTGAGGTGCTTTGTCACTCTCCTGGGAGGTGGGCGATGTGTGATTGCCCTACGCCAAAGTGGAACGAGATCCCGCTCCTCCTGGCTCCAGCTGCAAGGGCTGCCATGGAAGGGGAAACAGCCCCTGACAGTTCCCGTAGGCACCACCATCCCATGCCTTTTTTTACCACTTCCATGCACTGGAGGGATCTGAATCTTTAAGCTCACAAGATGCAGGCATTACGCTACCCAGTGCTGCAGTGCCCACAGATCGCACCCTCAGTTCCCAGAGCAATTTCTTCCCTAAACACCCACACATAAGAGATGGGCACTTCTGAATGCTACCACTAATGCTGGATAGAGCGAAATGCCCCCTTTTTGCACAATTCCAGCCCAATTTGCTGTTCTCATACAGGTGCTGCTCTGAAACTGAGCTTCATTACTTCCCAGGGCAGGGTTTTTACTGCTGTGCTGCTGGCTCATCCCTCACACAGCTCCCATACCTACCTGTGTAATGCTCTGGTCTGAAAGAGAAGCCTGGATGGAGGATGGCTCCACTATCTCTGCCCAGTGTCCTTACACAAGCTGGGAATTCGATCCCCTCTGCCAGGAGCAAAGGCAAAGCCTGCAGAGCGTGGTTGTTGCTCCATGTTGTAACCCCTAAATGCATAAATGCTTGGGCTCCCACATTCAGCTTTCTACATCAGCCTCCCCAGCTGACCCCTGGGCTCTGCTGCATCGGCACGTGTGCCTGGCCACGGCACACACTGGCAGAGGGCAGCTCAGTGCCAGCAGCCACTGGTCCCAGGGTGCTGGGCAAAATGGTCCCTCTCACTGGACCCTGCACCGCTGCCCCGTGGTCAATTCTTGTGCTAGCCCAGGTCTGCTCTCACCTATTGCTGTCATATGCCCTATTAACAGATAAGCATAACAAAACCAGCTTGCCACAGCACCACCAGAAGCTCTATAGGGCAAAGGGGGTTTCAAGTAGCTTTTACCACCTCTTCTGAGCAGTGTCGTCCCCTCTGCTGCATCTTTCTTTGCTAAATTGGACGATGATTTCTCAGTTGAGAAACCTTCTGTGCTGCATAAGGCATTTTAGTGTTTGAAATTTCATGCAGCAACAACACTTCATAGATCATGGGGCATCAGGGACCAGGCAAATGCTCTAAGTCCACAGTTCTGGAAGTTACTAAACAATAACAGCTGTATCAGGGAGGCAAGGCTTGTAAGGGGAGATAATATTTTTTATTAATCAGACTGACAAAGTTGGGAAAAAAAGGACACATTCAGGCACAGAAACCTTTCTGTTTAAATGCACTGGCTCTACTGTCTGAAGATCTCTTTCCCCCTAAGTGCTCTAGTTTAAACCTCCATTCTGATTTTGCTGCTCTGAGGTGTTTTAGCACAAGACACTCAACAGGTATGAGCTGATAAAATGTCAAAATTAAAGGAACTAAGAACAGATGCATGTAATCACAAGTGACCTTCAGAGCTCTATTAGCTTGGGACTACAGGGTTTGTCTTTCCCTGCTTCTCACCAGCCATCTATACAGGAGACTTTTAAGAGCCAATTGGATTAACACCTTCCCAAAGCCTTGGGACTAGGCAGCCACGCTCCGACTCCTCTCCTGCTAAATCAGTCTCCAGGGTATTGGCTAAGATCAGGGGCCACAAACTGCCTCCTCTCTCACCTCTAGCAGGAAGATTTACCACTGTGGGTGTCCAGCAAACGAGCAGACCTGCACGCTGGCACTGACTGGGTTTGCCACTACATGACAATTGCTGTTGACTGAGGTTGGCCTAGCATAGTCTATTTAGCATCTCCAGTGTTGTTTAAAATAAGCACACATGCAGATGAAATTATCCCCTTTCCACAAGACAGATTTAAAAAAAAAAAAAATAAAAAAAAAAAATCTATCTATGCTTCGTGAAAGAGGATGCGAGTTTTAACAACTCTCTGAAGTGGAAGTACTCCACAGAGCCAAAATTATGTGGGAAAGCAGAATCAATTTTTACTAATCTCTCTTCCACTGTCATGCTACTTTGTATTTTCAGTACAACCTCGGATATCAGATGCATTCTCAACAGTCATGGGAATTGTCAGTGCAACTATATTTAGCCCTATTCCATTGGGTAGGTGGGGGAGGAAAGAGACCCCTAAATAGCTGTAAGATAACAATTACTGCAAGCATATTTGCTTAGAGAAAATTTAGTCAGAGTTCATGGAAAAGACAAGTCCTTGGCAGCTGGATGGCCAATGGCCAGCTTCTTGAGCTGTCCCTACAAACCCTTACTTGGTGATGAGTGTGCCCAGAAGAGAAACCCCTCTGCTTTCCTTGGGTCTTCTCCACATGCTCTAAGCACTCCTCTGAGTAAAAGAAATGCTTAAAGAAGTGGCAAATTATCTAGAATTCTTTCCCCTTTTTAACCAAAAAAAGTCAAATCCAACCCCTTCACAACAGAAAGTGTCTTTTACATAGTGGGGGAAATTCCCACTATTCACAACATTGCAAAAGAATCAAAAAAGTTCACAGCACTTTAACAGACGTGTGAAAATGTCTTGGCTTTCATTCAGCTGCAATGTTAGAGGGAGTGGGGAGAAGCCTCCCCCACGGCTGCAAGAGAAAACTGTGGGACTCAGGCTGGAAAAGTAGCAGGGGGAGGATGTGAATACTGCTAAAAATAAAACTTATCAGATGACAATTGAATCGTGAGAATGTTATCTGGTTCAACAGGAGTGTGAAAACAGGCATTTCAAGAAGAGGGTCACTAGCAAGGTAAATAACTCCAAAATAGCAGGAAGTGACCAAGGAAACATGCCAAGCTGAGGGCAACAAACAGAGCTCTCCCCGACAGCGGAGGACAGTGGTGGCCACAGATCATGGCAACACCCCTGCGCAGTGCCACCACCCTTCATCCAGCTGCGTGGCACTGCACCCCCCTGCCGCAACCCTGCCCAGGGTAAGACGCAAGACTGAAAAGATTTGCACTGGACAACGTTCAACATGACCCAGTGTTTATTGACTCCTGCCACATTTTTTTTTAATAGTAACAGGAACACAAAATGTGATGTATGGTAAAATACTATGAGGGGGTTCTACATCAATCAGATGCAAAGTGCCAGCATTGTTGACCAGCATACAACCTGACAAGAGAAGACGTCGTCATAACTCACTCTCAGATATCTGCTGGGAGTACAGCACAGTCAAAGTAGAACTAGTTATTTGCCTGCAAATAGATACATTTTCTTCTAGATGCAAGTGGTGTTAGAGCCAGCTATTTTGCAACAATAACAATACATATAATTTCAACATTTTAAAAAATGCAATAGGAAAGGACTAAAACTGTTTAAAGAGAGAAAGAAAAAAGAGTGGATCTTTTTAGACACTACTTTGCAGAGGCCATTCCTCATAGGACCAGAAGTAATCTAGAGAAAATAAGATTTATTAGAGGCTGCTTTGCTCAAAAGGCCAGTGGTTACAGGTTTAAGAATAAAAATAGTCTCTTGATTTTCAATACTGTCTCCTGGCCTTTTTCCTCCCTGCACAACAAAAAACGCCTGTCAGAAATTGTGGCTTAGTGGCTCTGCATATTTTTCCAATGCAACTGTATTTGGAAAGGCAACTATATTTCTTAAAGACCCATTAAAAACTTGCATGACATGCACATGTGGCATGTAACATCTTCACAGATACAAATTATGAAGGCACATTACCTAAAGGTTGAAAAAACCCAGCAAAACTTTTGGAGGACTAAAAGTTAAATGCCTTAGAGAAAACACTCTTTTTCACAACGGGGTGGTAAGTGCTGTTTAGCCATAGATGTTTCAAACACTTTGCCACAAAGACAGAACACAAGGAAAGGAAAGAGTCTCCTTGAAATGCCCTCCCTACTGCAGCAGCCTGCTTCCCCCACAGTTCTTCAGACAATGTCATTCTTGCAGAGCAGTTTGCAACAATTCCAGAGACAGGCAAGAGAAATCTGTGTAGAAAACATCAAGCTGGTGGAGCTTTATGTTTTCATCATCAACATGACCAACACCCTCCCCCACCCCCAATTAAACTACAGCATCTTCAAGGAGATCATCTCACTGATCTGGAAATGGGGTAAAGGTCTGGAACAGAGGACTGAAGAATTGGTTTCAAAATCCTGTGCCCTCAACATTTTTATACTTAATTATATGTGTTAGTAAAGAAAAAGACAATGCTCTCTGCCACAGAATAATTGCTCTCTCCTCCATCTAGATCAGCAAGATATTGGCTAAAAATGAAAATAGGTACTTTATTTACAATAAATGCATCTACACTGCTCCATGCTCCATGCACCACACATGTGTTGCTGACCACTGCTGAAGCCAGGTGGTAGCCATGGTGGTAACTGAAGTACCTTTCTTTTCCAACCTTTATACAAAGCCTTTCGTCTCCCACCCCATCATTTTTCCACTGTTCTAGGCTCCAGTAAGATGTGTACTAACATCTCTTTCTAGTGCATTTTTTTAAGATTATAGTTTCTAAAGGCAGAGCAAGACTAGCTCTGCTCTGTTTTAGCTGTCTTTGTCCCCTTTAAAATCATGTAGGAGTTTCAAATTTACATGCCATTATCAACTCTGCATAGCAATACAACAGGTTGGGTTCCTTCCCCCCGTCCTCTTTTAAAATAATAATCCTGTGCCCCACCCTTTTTCAACACCTACCACCATTCAAAGGGTTACCTCTCACTCTCAGGGAAGTGCCCTAACTCTCTCCTCCCACATGAACATTGCAGAATGAGAATTCCAAGTTATCGTTAAGTTTCCTTCAAGTCTATGTTGTGCTACTTAGAAGCAACTGTAGTGGAATAATGTTTTTCCTAACATTAAAGGACATTTATCAGATTGGTTTTTTCCTAGTCTTGAGTTATAAGAGTATTTGTCACACATGTTCCCTCATATCCTCTCTTAAGGTGCACAGTGGTCAGGCTGAACGTAGTTCAGCCCATAAGACCATAGCTGGATCTCTGGGAGAAGCCAGAGAGAATGAGGGGTTTCTTAGCACTACTGTATTTACATTCAGAATTCAAGGACAGGCTGAAGGATGTCCAGCCTTTTTTTTATTATTATTAAGAGCCAGAACTGCTTAAAAAAATGCTCCATTTCTACTACCATTTTTTATGTCATGAAAGTTACTTCTTTTCTGTCCCATGCAGCTGTTAACCCTTCTGTCACTGACATTTAATAGTTGCCATTAAAATATGGGGGCACTGAAGAGGGCATCTATTTGGGACATTTAGTAGGGTCTGACATACACACTGACAATATGAAACGAAAATGAATGCAAGTGAGTGTATTAGGTTGAGAACAATTACTGTGAGTGATAAATACATCCACTGCCAGCTCCCAGCTTCATTAAGAGCTATTCTGAACTGCATAGTAAGCGCTGGTTGTAGAAGCTTGGGCAGATTGGAGATAGCTCACCAGTTACTCATTGAGTCTAATACTCTTAAAAAGATAATGGAGAAAAAAATATGTGCTTTGACGTTTGAATAACTCTGATCTCACGGCTTGTGCAGAGCAGAAGTAGTCACCTGGCATAACAGACCAATTGAAACAGAATCGCTGTTTCATTCAAATTACACACACACAAAGTGTGTTAACTAAGGATAAGCAGCATAGAAATCAAGTCTATGTTACCCGTTATTTATCATACATTTGTCAGACTGCCAGACATATCTTCTCCTTTCAGATTCATATCTGTCATACAAAACACAGTAGATAGAGAAGTCACAAAAATAACCCTTATCTCTACGTATCATTGGCCTTCAGTGCCAATGCATTGTGTGCCATCAGCCTTCCAAGTTTACCAGGCTTTTGGGAGAAAACCGCTGCTCTACCAAACTGTGAAAATAGAAAACATACAACCCATCCCGCTCAGAACAGAAAGGAAATGGTTTTACAAAGTTGTGGACAGACACATAACTACTTCCTCCTCAGTCCTGGGACAGAAAGAGCAGCGCAACTGCACAGCTAGAACTTGACTCTTGAAAAGCAAACACAATTCAGGAAATGCAATGACTGTGTAGACAAAAGCCTGTTTGGAAAGTCGTGCTATTGAAGAGCTGAGCCAATATGTTCTGTGCAAAGTGACGAACAGTACAATCGACAGGCCCATGTGGGACAGACCATCAGATGACACTCTACAAAAATCCAGTTTAATTTCCCATTTCCAATATCTCTCCTTGCCCATTAGCAGTCTGCCACAGATTTTAAACTTGTAAAGCTCCTTCCCATTGAGCTAGATTTTTTTTCCCCATAAAGTGCAAACAAGACTCAGGTTTTTACCGCTAGTTCCAATGCTCGTTATCTTGGTTACATGAGTGTTCAAAAGCCAGCTGGGCTGAGCCACTATCACTAGGCTTAGTGATACTCTTTTTTGTTTGTTTGTTTGTTTGTTTTAAACCCTGGATACTTTTTCCAGCAAAAGGCAAACAGAAAACAAGTGTTCCTTCTGCCAGATGCAGGCGTGACAGGAGGCGGCCTTAAGTACCATCAATATAAAGATGCACATGCTAGACACAACCAGTGCGTTCTTGTGCATAACAAGAATTTGCCCTCGTTCGCTGGAAATAGAAGTCATCTTTGGGATCTTATTTCCTCACAAAGAGTTCAGGAACAGTTGATTAGTCTTCATTAAGAGGTGCTTCTCTCTTCCTTGCATCTACATCGAAAAGATGAAAAAAGGAGAGGCAGTTAAGCCAGAGTGTTCTGACAGCATCCATCTGAAAACTCAGAAACAGAATAAAGTTGATCTGTTTTCAGTGAACAGCACTTTCCATTTCAGACTCATAAAATGAATTCATTACATGGACTGAAATGCTGTATGAATCCACAGCATGTTAACGAGATAGTCATACCAAGGTTTCATATGTTTGCCCTGTTGAAACTGAAGACAACTTATGCAGTATTTAAGTAGCCCAAAAAACATTCAGACTCCAGATCTGTGATACCTTTCCCCCACACACTCTTGGCCCTTTGCTTATGATCCCCTTTAAAGGTGAAGCCAGTATTTGCTTTGCATACCAGCTACATAGAAGACAACAGTCTGTTCTGAAAAGTATTTGACTAATTACGACTTTGCTGGTCCCCTGCTGCATAGCACACATTTTAAAAAAGATGAATACTCTTCACACTGTATTTTGAGGAACTGCCTGAGGCAGTCCCTGAAGACCAGATCTTAAACCTCTCCAAACAGCAAACCTTTGAGCATGGCCCCAGGTAGGGTGTTGGAGCACATCTGGACAACTCAGTCCATTCTCATATGCTGTTACTACAGTAGCAGGCAGTGTGGCTGCTGTTAGGAAAACTGGGGTCACCTCTTCCTAGGCTTCTGCAGAGGTGTCTGTGGGCTGACTTTAAGCTATCTGTGAGACCCAGAATGTAGTCTTGACTCTTGAAGTGCACCATGATCACAGCTACTCTAGCAACTGCCTGCCAAAGGATGCACTTACATATATTTCTAAACTTAGTTTCTTTCCCACTCATAATCTATATATTCCAAGGTCATTATGAATATCCCCACTCAGAAATTACTTGTAAATTAAAGACAAATCCCTTTTGCATTACTGCAGGCCCCACCTGACCTTCATTAATATAGAAGACAGGCCCTATTCAGCTAGAACATTTAGAAAACATGATTATGAAACTGTTTGCGTAAGTCTAATGACTTTGTGCTAAACAAAGTTTGGAGGAGACAAAATATACTTCCCAAATAACAAAAGAAGAGCTTAGAGACTCCCAGTGACTGGAGCAGCCACCTGGGGTGGGACAATATCTCAGCAGCCATTTAGGAGAGAAATCAGAAACCGCCTCTCCCATGTTCCCCATCATGCTCATCAGGGATACTGAGGCCAGGCCTCAATCTTCTTCGGTCACAACTTCTCCACTTTGCATAAAATAACTGACTAGTGATTAGAGATGAAAAAGCTTTCTAAAAATTAATGTCATACCCATCTAGCTACAGAGTTATTCCCAGTCTGTCTGACTTTGGAAATACCAAAATGTATTAAATTATTTCTGGTGAACACTTATAAAAGAATCATACCGGTTAAGTTCCTGAACTTTTTTTTGGCTTCTGCTCTTTCTTCGGCATCAAAATACCACACAGTCATGGCATATCTATAAAAGAAAGAAATCTTGTGTTTGTTCAACTTTTGCTATTAAAATAGAGCCTTGGAGTTTTATGCTCATGGAGAAAGCAAAAAAAAAAAAAACAAAAAATGGATCAGTAGATAAAAAAATACGGTGCAAACGGCACATCTTTATAGACAGATATAGACAGCACTTTAAATGTGTATTTTATCAAGTAAGATAGAAATATAGGTGAGAATTTCTGCTTGGAGGCACAAAAGAGGGCACAGCCCCTGGCAACAGAGGGTAAAAGTAGCTTACAGATCTTTGCATGCTTTCCTGTTCTGAGACACCTGTAGGCAGCTTGAGTGTTGCCCTGCATCACATCAGCTTTTCATAGCCTGGTGACAGACGGTAGAGCTCAAGAATCCCTATAGTGTTACGAGGGCAAAAGTATAACCCAGCATCTCCCAGCTAAATAGCTATGCCTGGCTTGCAAGATTTCTCCTGTTAATGGTAGAAGGGCTTTTTTTCCATCACAAATGGAATCTTATCATTCAGGTTTGTTCTTCCTCATTCGACGAGAGAATTCCCAGTGATTTAAAAACAGAAAATCCACTCAAAATCTAGCTCTATTTTTTAGGCACGTGTATTTAAACAAACACATGATGGCCATGACTTTACATACAAATATTGGTAGAAGAGATGCTTTGCTTTTTCCTGGCCAAATATCAATACTAAATATGCTACTTACCTGGTTGCATAAGAAGGCTGGACTTCATGTGGGTTCCTTCGGTCTGACCAAAAAAAAAGTAATCGGTCAAAAATCGGCTCAACATCTGCTACATAGGACTTTCCTTCTGGGAATATCCGAAGAATTCCACCATGCAGCTGAAAGAAAAGGAAAGGTTGTTTTTTTACACATATAAACACCCACACATCCATGTGAACAATGACTTATTTCTCCCTCCTCAGCACCCAACAAATGGGGAATAAACATCTAATGATAACCAAGACAGCTACATGACAACACTGGAAAACCATACACAATCTCTTGGCCACCTTGATTTTCCCAGTTTGTAGTGTTTCAGCATAAATATCTGGCTAAAGCGAATGAACCAAGATAAAGTCAACACTGGCCCTGTAACAAACACTGGGAAATGTGCCTGAGTTCCCACTCACATCTCCAGAATCAGTGAATACCACAAGGCAGGTAAGGGTGCTCCACCTGACCAGTCTGAGATCAGACTCTCCTCACAGCAATTGCTAGATACTGCTTATGGTATTTCAGAGCCTACACCTGACCATATAGGAGTTAACGGTTACACCCTGGGAAAGGTGAAGTCTGCTCTATTGTTATATTTGTAATAAACTTCTCATAATTGTATTTATTACACCTCCCAGCAAATCTTTTCCCTGCTTATGATATAGCCTGATTTCTCTACCACATCATTTCTCTCTTTCCATGTGCCACCAGTTTCAGGGAAAAAGTCCTCTGATCTGCACTCACTGCAGAAACTTCAGAAGATGCAGATGAACTCTTCCTCCTCCCGTCTGCTGTGAGAGGGCTCTTTGGAGGCTTTTATGCTGCACCACAGAGCAGAGGGAAGATGCTGTCAACCCAGCACTGACCTGACTAAGTACCTCCATGTAGCATGCAAACCTCAGTAAGAAACTACTAGGTCAGGTTTAAAGCAACATGGCTGCTTTCAAAGGCTAGCATGGTTATATTGCACTTCCTCCAGCATACGTTTGCATAAAATTACTGTCACACCCACATAATACTCTCCACTAGTGTCCTGGATTTCAGTTAGCTTTCTTAGTGTCCACTTGGGTGCTTCCTCACTATTACAGTAAGAGTGCAGTGCACAAAATAAGTTGGCTATTTACATTTCCTCCCACATCTCCTCTTTCATTTTATTACATTGAGATGTTTCACTGTCATACTCTCTGTAAAGGAATGTGTTTTTCTCTAACAGTGCATTTTTTAGTGGTATTGCCTCTAAATCTGAACTCGCTTTTGGGGGTTCATAGTATTTACATGTGCTTAAAAAGCACCCATCTAAAGTGGCCAAGACAGGCTAGAGAGACAAAAAACACTGGGCTATTTTCAACAGATAATCCATGTGAATGGTTTCTGCCACATTGTGACAACAGAAGCGTAAAGAGACATCCGGCAACTTTACAAACCCTCACTTTGTTTCTAACTTAAAGGTGTGGTAAATTCAAGGCTGACTTTATTGCCTTATAGTAACACAGGCAGAAACAAGAGCACCATCCTGTGAAGAGACCTACTGGTGGAGTCAAAGATGGAGAGGACAAACCAAGTCATGTGCTTGTTCCTCTTACTAAGCCCCACCACTTCCTAAGACAGAAAACCACAAAGGCAACTGCCTGAAGATCTTCTGCAGGTTAGCCTGAAGGAACAGTATCAAGAACACTGATGTCCCAGATTTGGGCTGTCATTTTACTCTGCTCCCAGAATCCACTTATTCCTTAGTGGATTATGTTTTTCTTTCTAGTGCTTCATTGCTCTTTCCTCTAAACAAAGCATAAGAGCCAGCAGCCCAGTGCTTAGAAATTTTTATTCTACATCAGCAAAACAGTATGTGTGTGGAATGGGAGAGAGAATTATAAGGAAACATTTCAGATTCTTACTTCCCAAGGGTTGCCATAAACACCAAGAAAATAAATGTAGAGATGAAGAATGGACCAGCTGTTCAAAAGTTCACCGGAGTTCACAGAAGCAACTGACAGCTCCAAAGCTCTGTTTCTGAAGCATTTTTTCCTTCATGTTCTGCCTCAGCCCCATGGCTTACTCACCTTGGAATCCCAGTTCTTATTCAGGTAATAAATACAGGTGATGCAGCGCCCGTCACCATTTGGATTGTCCACATGACGAACATACCCCGTTCCATTTCCAGGATAGCAAGCGACCATAGCCTGAATGAAAGATTCAAAAATAAACTCAAAAAATAAACTGTAAATAAATAAACTCTACAAGATGCCTACCTTCAGTTTTTCTTTGTAAGCATCCTCCCACCACCAGTTTGGCTCAGTATTTTTCAAATAATCAATCCAAAGCCTACAGCAGACACCACCAGAAGGTATCTTTGCATAAGCTTTTTTCTCTGGATAAGTCAGCCAGTGTGAAATTCCAAACTGGAAATAAATACCCTTTATATTTCACAATATATACACTAAAGTAACAGGGAAAAAAACTGAATTAAACTAAAACACTGGTATGTATGGTACAAGCTTATTGTTCTCTACAAGCTACGTGACCTTGAGGCAGTTTCAGCTAAAGTTGGATTGGGTTTCTAAAGATGTGCAGTCATTGCAAAACTGATTTGCCAGTCATAATGAAAGTAGAAAGCAAACCCAGGACGTCATGCCTTACTACCACCATCCTTCTCTATTTATGGTCTTCCAGTCCCTGTCATTTACATCCCTATGGTCCAACACAAAGTGAGGGTTCCCAGGAGGTGTGGGTAAAAGTCCATACAGCAATGTCTGCAAAAATCTGCAACTCCTTTGTGCTGTGTTTGCACAGGGTAGTGCCTGTTTGCTTTCATGGACTGAGCCACAGAACTAACCAAACAGCTTTCAGAAGCATAGTTCTCTTTGATCATCTCCAGACTTGCTGATACAATCGCTTAATTCACGGCTTGTTTAAATTTCACCTTGAATGAGGAGATAAGCCTAACATGAATTACTCCAAACCGCAGGAGTCTACAGGTCTTAAAAGGTTTTTTTACAGCAAAAATGTATTAAACTTGAGTTGACACCATTAGCAGCCTAAGCAGGATGCCGGGAAGAGGACGTGAGACTGTTGGTAGGGTACCAGATCTTTGTCTCAGTCACTTCTTCACTATTGGGACTACTTGGTAGTGATACCAGTCACCTTCCATGTGGCAACAGAAGTCTTGTTCCCACTCCTCTGACATCTCCTTTCATTGCTTGCCAGTATTAGCAGCAAGAGGGATGGGAGATGATGGGCTAAGTTCGGTTGGAAAACTGGACACAGTATCCAGATGTGGTCTCCGCAGAGCTGAGGAGAGGGCGATAACCACTCCCCTCAATCTGCTGGCTGTGCTCCTGTGAATATTGCCCCAGATGCTGTTGTGCAGGGAGCACACTACAGCTCACTGCCCACCAAGACCATTAGAGTTCCCAGGCTCCCCTGGGGAGCAGAGCTGCTCCCCAGTCTGGCAGGCCCCAGCCTGTACTGCTACAAGGGGCTCTTCCTTCCCAGGCACAGGACTTCACATTTGTCCAGGTTTCATTTCATAAAGGTTGCCATTGGCCTGTTTCTCCAGCCCACCTGAGTCCCTTTAAGTTTCAGCCCTGCCCTTGAGTTCATCAACTGGTCCCCCTCAGTTTTGTGTCATCTCCACACTTGATGAGAGTGCTCTCTGCCATCTGCTTCGGGTTACTGACAAAGGTGGTTAACAGGTCAGGTCCCGTGACAGACCCTCATGGTGCTCCATTTGTTACCAGCCTCCAGGTATAATACGACTGATTAACCACCACCCTCTAAGCCCAACCATCCAACCAGTTTTTTAGCCATCTAGTTTTCCATCCATCCAAACCATAACATCCCAATTCTGGATACAAGAGTATTGTACATGCCTGTCCCACAGAATGAGGATGTGATTGTGCATAATTTGCATGACCTGGCCCTAATTATCTGCCAAGCACAGCTGACAGCATTGAAGATTGACAGTATAGGCTTTACCACGAGCAATTAAAATTTTTATTTAGGAATCCCAGAAGTCTTGTTTTCTGCTTCCTAGTACATGCTAAAGCCATGCTGTCCTCATGTGACACATGACCATGAGTATAGCACATGCTGCTTTAATCACAAAGGTAATTTTACTGTGCCAGCAAACACTGGCACAGAAGCTACCACCAGCCAGCACAGTAGATCCCCTGAACCTTCTGCAACCAAGAACAAAGGTCTATTCACAGGAGTTGGCCAGTTAGGATGGGTATACACATACAGCTGTGAAAATACTGCTCCGCATCTCAAGTCATGTATGAATTGACTTCCCTTCCTCCACACAAGAACCAGCAAATGGTACCTGCAGGCAGCAGTAAGTCACCAGAGCCTGCTCCTCACCCTGACACCTCAGGCCACAGCTGCTTTGGGGCTGGTGGCCCACTGGGGCAGGAGATTATGCTGAACAAGAGTGAGTACTTTTAATTCCCAGTAATAAGCTCTCTTCCATCACACCTGGCAGTTGGCTAGATGCCTTACCATACCATAGGTCCTGTATGCTCTGTTGTCATTCTGCTGTTACAAATGGTTCAGCACCTGAACTTACATTTACATTTCACTATCAGCCTGATAACAGCAGTAAGGACCAGCCTACAGCCCAGCACTGGAAACAAAGCCTGGCTTCGGGGCACAAGCCTGGTGGGAACCACAAGCCAGCTGTAACTGCAGTGTCCAAGGGAGCTGTACCCTCACTGGGGAGGATAACCCCTTTCGTGCATCCCTCCATCCCAGCTGCCAGCACAGCAGGTCATGTGGGTGCACCCTTCATCCATCCCATGCACAGTGAGCTGAATTAGGTAGAACAACTAAAATAGTAACCCTTTGCTAAACCTGATCCTTGTATGCAGGGGAACGTGACCCCAAGAGCTGAGAGAGCAGAGGAGAAGGGGCAGCGAGGCCAGCAGACAGGCAGGGAGGAGGACTGCACCGGGAGGGCAGGGGGAGCAGGGGGCTCATCTCTGCAGCAAGCACAGCTGCTGCCCAGAGGACACGTGTGCCCACACCACCAGCATGGAGCTGCTGCCCAGAGGACATGTGCCCACACCGCCAGCGCAGAGCTGCTGCCCAGAGGACACGTGTACCCACACCGCGAGCGCAGAGCTGCTGCCCAGAGGACACGTGTACCCACACCGCCAGCGCAGAGCTGCTGCCCAGAGGACATGTGTGCCCACACCACCAGCGCAGAGCTGCTACCCAGAGGACACACGTGCCCACGCCACCAGCGGGAGCTGCTGCCCAGAGGACACACGTGCCCACACCGCCAGCATG
The DNA here is from genome assembly GCF_013368605.1 of Nyctibius grandis. Taxonomy (NCBI): domain Eukaryota; kingdom Metazoa; phylum Chordata; class Aves; order Nyctibiiformes; family Nyctibiidae; genus Nyctibius; species Nyctibius grandis. The sequence continues at coordinate 43,687,604 of NC_090661.1, forward strand.
GAGCTGCTGCCCAGAGGACACATGTGCCCACACCACCAGCAGGAGCTGCTGCCCAGAGGACATGTGTGCCCACACTGCCAGCATGGAGCTGCTGCCCAGAGGACACGTGTGCCCACGCTGCCAGTGCAAGGCCCAGCTCAGCAGAGCTCAGCTAATCGTACCAGAGGGATGATGTACGATGGTAACAAAACTTTGTTGACTGATAATACCTCATTTTTAAGTTGATGTACAACACAAAACTTAAGGAGGCCTTAAGGAAGTCTCTCTTTGGAGAGCAGACATTACTCCAAGACTACTGAACTGCCTAAAAATCAATCCAATCTTACTACTATTTTTTAATGCCACAATCAAAAAGCTGCTGAAGAATAATAGACTGCAGGCCAGACCCTTAAAGGGATTTAGGTGCTTTACTTACCACCAAAATCTGGGCAGAAGGCCAGAGTTCTCCCCGGCTTCCCCCATGTAATATGTTCTCTTAGCAGAACACGTGCTTTGACTCTGAGACATTGATGCATTATTTATTTATTTACAGCATGCACCTTTTGCAACCGCAACACACAGAATCCCTGGGGATGAAGAAGTAGAACAATTCCCACAGAATCCAAAAGCACTGGCCACACTCTAGCTTAACTTTAAGAAAAGAAAAAAAAAAAGTTTTCTAGTAGTAGCAGTGAAGGGAGAAAAGCAGAAGTGAAATATCCTTTTTCCTGGCGATTTGAATGAAACCTTAAACAATTAAGGGAAATCATTCTGGTCCTCCTAGAGCCTGTTGAAAAGATACCAAGCTTTATCAGAGCACTGGCTGGAGACGCTCCAGAGCAGACCAAGCTAGCCTCAGCAGAGATTCCAGCTGTTAGCACTACTTTTGGATTCCTTCAAAGCAAACAAGAAACAGGAGATGAGATGCCTGACCCAGACTTAATTTAGGTAATTGGTGAACACTGGTATTTGCCAGTTTAGTGCACGGGCTAGCTACAAAAGCTGGAGGCTGGATCATAATAATTAAATTATTTACCAGGTGAGCAAGTGGAGTGTTAGTAAAAAATGTTTCCTATACTTTTTCAGCTATTGTGTCCAGAAAAGCGTACGCCTTTTTTTGAAGCAAATCCCTTCATTAACTGACTCCAAGCGCAAACTAACTATAGCAGGCAGTAATGAGTAGGAACGTACCTAACTTTTTTTTTTGTAATACCATCCATCACAATGGCTATTAGTTGGCTTAACTTCCCAGTGTAAGCACTCAAAGCAAATTTCAGCAACACCCTCCTCCTTATTTTAAGTTAAAATAGATGAGTTTGTCTTAAACAGCTGAACAGTTAAAAACTCTGATATATAGATGCATGCCTTTGCAGTCACACACACACACACACCATAGTTTGAAGACCAATACTCTGGTGGTCTAGCTGACGGTCATAAATTAAAGTCTACAAAACTTGGAAAATGAAAAGCAAATCATCAAGAGTGCAGTTTCTGCGCTGTCATTTTCAGAGATGTTAGGTTTCCCAAGAGGGTGCAAATCAACCACCAGTTAAACAAGCAGTAATTACCATCTTTAGTAAGGAGCCAGGAATCATCAGTAAACTCCGCATTGCACAGAAGCCTGCAAAAATAAGTTATTCATCATTCAGTTTGTAAGTATTACACTCAAGTTAGCCAGAGAAATCTGCAAGTCAAACTGCAAGACACCAGCAAAGTTTGGAGGCAGATAAAAAACAACAGTTCCATAGAGAGGGTTTTTCCCTGCCTCCCAGAGCTTCTAGCAAGAGGAAAAACAAATTCTTTTAGCTGATAGCCAGGACCGTGCTGTGAGGCATCATTCTGCTACATTTCATAAAATAAGCAGCGCTGGAGTGGACTGATACTTGGAACAAAACACTTCAGAGAACACCTCAGCTATAAGATGCTCCTAAGTGGAAACGCACATGGCTTAATAGGAAGCAGTGATGACAGCAGGTCTGAAGGAGATGCTCCCCATGCCTGCAGCACTAAGCCAGGGCCCCAGCATACTCCTAGTGCAGACTGTATAGGTGGTACTGTAAGCCTATACTGATCTGCATTTTCCTCTCAGAAATAGTATGACCTTTGCAACCAGCAGAGAAAGTTCTGACCTGCGTAACACTACCCTGCCAACAGCAACAGCCCTTGCAGATTAAGCTAAAGACTCCACAATATGCTTTTCCATTTTCTGTACCAAATTTGTCCTCTGTATTGTTGAACAGCTGCTACTTTTGATCCCTCATAGATCACCTCTGTGTACAGCTTGTACACCAAATAGTTAAATTCAGAAATTACTTGTGAAGACTGTTAGATGAAAGGTACTATATAGACACAAAGCAATACTGATCTACTATATCACTATAATGGCTGTCTAGAAAACCAAAGTATTAATAAGAATTAATTGTGCTACAGCCACTGCAGCTTTCAGATACATTTTTGTTTGGCTGCACATTTCCAAGTTTCCCAAATTTCAGACCAATATGTGGTTCTCAGTCCTGAACTCGAGCGCAAACAAAAAATCACTTGACCAGATTTTAGGAAATAAGGACTACAAGGATTCACTTGATTGACTTAGGTCTGAGTGCATATTGTACTCAACCCAATTTTAGTTTGTAGACACGCACAGTCTGTACAGCCAGAAAGGGAAAAGCACACAGCATGCTCTACATTAAAAGAACATGAGTAGTCTGACATTTCATGATCAAAGACAAGAGATTCTCAGTTGAGGCTTGTCTGACACACAGGCACAACGGGGTGTTTCTTAAGTACTTTCTTGTTGCACCCAATTGCGCCCAAGTGTTTTCTACTGTGTAGCTTATAATGGTTACATATAAAATATTCATAAACATTATGGAGTATTAGTTTCTTTGAATTTATGAAAGTTAAAACAACTGCTATACTGAAGCATGAACTAGGAAAATTGGTCTAATTTAATACTCTGTAGAGATGGGAGGGAACAGAGGGAAGAAAATTACGTTAAAACACAAAAAAAATCAGACACATTAGCTTCGTGCCTGTGGGAAAGGGTATCACCAATTCCAAGGGGGGGTGAAACCCTGCTCGCTTCAGTCATGCCCACGAAATGGGTTTCAGTGGCAGTATTGCATGAGAAACCAGTACCTCATTTCTTCACTGATAACTTGATCATCAGTCTTCAGTCAAACATCTGTTGGGTTTATGTACGGAGCTAAACCTAGCCACCTCTTCTTTGATCAGCTTCTTGCTCGGAGATTGAAGCAAGAGAAGGGAAAGGTTGTATGAGGAAGGGGCCTATTTGTAGAAATCAAACACTGCAGAAAGGGCTAGAATTTGGCAGGGCAAGACACCTGCTCCTTTTCCACTTCAACTTTCATTTTCATACATAGGCCCAAACTGAAGCAGAATCACAGAATCACAGAATCAACCAGGTTGGAAGAGACCTCAGGGATCATCGAGTCCAACCTTTGCTCTGACACCACCCTGTCAACTAGACCATGGCACTAAGTGCCATGTCCAGTCTTTTCTTAAACACATCCAGAGATGGTGACTCCACCACCTCCCTGGGCAGCCCATTCCAATGTCTAAAAAGCCATATGGAAGACATCTAAAAAGCAAGAAAGCCAACAGAAATAACAACAAAAACCCTGGGGTAGTTACCTTCTTTCATGAGACACAGAACAGATCAAACTCCACAAACTCAGCTATAAGCACAGATTGCTGAATACTTCCTTCATTAGCTTGCAATAGTCCTATACAACAAAGGTTCCTTGGATGCAGGTGACAAGTGTTTACTGAAAGGGCCAAACGAGCCATGGCAAACAAAATATGAAAGACTGATAGGACCCTGTACCAATAGGTGACTCATCTCTGGAGCACTATATAATGGACAGATTGACATGATCACAGCTACTTTTGCTACTTGCTCTTGTATTATATCAGCACCCTGAAAATTTTAGAGGAAAGGAGAAGACATTTCTATGGCCAGAGATGCATCCACACAAGTGAATATACATTAATCCTCAAAATTTCTCATCTCAGGAGCACAATGCTGTTTTCACAATGCCCATCATGACCTTTTTTTTTTTTTAAAAAAAAAATACCTTTGTGCTGGGTCAGTACTTATAACTGTATAAAAATCTTATTTCCATGGATAGCATTTTAGCCAGATGGTCTAGTACTTGCTTCTCCCTGCATGTATGTGACCTTGATCATCAGATTCAGATCTTCCAAGAACTGGAAACCTCATGTCTCCCTTTTTATTGTATTTGGTCTTTCATATGCACCATTGTAGCTTGATTATTGTTTCCAGGTGCCCAGTGGCACATTTTGGAGAATTTTTTGAGGAACCACCTGAGAGCGGGATTTGTGGGAAAAGTACTCCTCTGATCTGCAGGAAAAAGATGCAAAGATACAGGTTTATCTTTGCTTACCAACCAAAAGGCTATTATTACCTGATACTATTCTAATTATCATAAGATGGAAAACTGTTCCTGCTTATTAAATTTCTTCTAGAACTAAGGGTAGAAACAAAGAACTACCCATGAAAGCTCATGGATTATCTCCATGCCACACAGCTGTTGATGACTGGAATGTTATCTAGTGGTAGCTCAAGGAGCCCCTAGTAAGCTTTCAAATAGTATGGAAGCTGTCTGTAAGGAAGCTAGATCACAGATTGATGCTGCTTTAAAAATGAGCTCCCTATTAAATGAATCTGTGATGGGGCTTAGGAAGCTTTTCTAATGATTGGCAACAAAATTTAGTTCTTCATGGCCTGAAAAATCCTATTAATGTGAAGGACAGCTTCAGCTTGTGACTATTTTTTATTTCTTTTCTTAGCAGAACACCCACTTAGAGATAAATCTGGATGCCCTTCAAGTTCAAGCTGGCTGCCAGGGCAGAGCTGCTGTGCAGTGGGAAGGCGTGGAACAGCCATGCCTTGTGACGGCGGTGGCTGCCCGCGACTGCCAAGAGAATAGGGAACATCTGCAAACGCAGCCTGGAAGACAGTGGTGAGTTTTGTTGAGCTGTCCCCGTTGCTGGATACTCCCTGGGATCCTAAAGGGAAGAGGCAATTCAGGAAACTGTGAAAGGACCCGACCTAGGGAGAAGTTCTCCAGGCTTCCAGTGAGAGAAATCTGGCTTGTGGTTTACTGGGCAAAAGAGTCCCAGGCATTTATCTTCCTCTGCATACTGTCTACAGTGCATTTTTTTTTAAAGCCAAGTAAAAGAACGTCTCTTGCTTTCAGACCACCACCCAAATTCTCTGTGTTCAGCCCCTGGGTATGGCCAGAAGAAAACAGAATACTGAGATTTAAGGAAACAAGTCTAAAATTGCCATATGATCGCAACTGTCCTTGCAGTGAGAATCTTTGTCTCTTCTAATAATTAAAAGGATTAACCTCCTTCCTTGTATGTTTAATTAATCTACATATTTCTGCATGTATGTTAATTAACACTTTTCTCCAGTTCCCCAGTGCCTCTCTCATCTTCCGCAATGGTAAAATCAGGTAAGACTTTTTATTTTACATCGTACTCTGACCTAAAACTACATTTTGGACTGCAACATTACTCGGTCGCCGTGCCTCGCATGCACACAGAGACAATAACAGTTTCAGAAGAGATCAGCATGCTGCGAGGAGCAGGCATACCATCGCGGCAGGACCCGAAATTTAAAAGGCTATTGCCAGTGAATTAGTTTAGTCAAGGATATTCAAATTAAGTCTCCAATTAGCAGCTGTAAACATGCGCAGTGCGTCAACATATCAAAAAAGACTGTTTCAGTTCAGAAAGACCTCCCACCCCTGCGCCGAGGAGCCCTGGCCGCAGGCCAGGGAGATGATGGCTTAACGACAGTGCTACGTGCATGACAGTGCTACGTGAGGAGCGTGAGGCCATCAGCGATCAAACGCAAACTTCGCTCCAGAGCACACTTCGCTTCGCTCCAGAGCACACTTCACAGAGCCGCCGTGGAGGGCACAGGGGGAAACCCAACCCTGCAGCACACAGGCGGTCAAGGCGCTTCTCTGTTCTGGTTCTTACTGGTCTTCCTCCTCCTCCTGCTGCACACACACTTATTTCCCACACTTTGAAAAAAAATACTCCGTTTAATTAAATTTTAGGATTCTTTTTGCCTGTTCTTGAAGTCCTCTTTCATCACCCAGAAAATTCTTTTCAGTCCCCTTCTCTCCCCCAAGAACCAAGCCTGGATGAGCTGCACTAATGAGAAAGCATCCCAAGCAGTCAATGCAGATAGAGAAAGCGTCCCCTGTGATAAGTCCTGGGGGACACGGTAACAAGCACCACCCCTGCAGAAAAGCAAATTCGTAAGTAAGTGCAGGATCATTAAGGAAATCTGTAAGGACCGTCCCTGGATGTTTAGGTTCTCAGTGGGGAATAAAAGCATGGTAACCAGCACGGACATACTCTGCAGAATATCCTCAGCTATGTGGTAGAAAGATAATTTCATAGTTCCTTAAATATCCCAGCCTTTCATTCTTGTCAGCACTTAAGACATTTTCAATTCTGCTACTAATCACCCAGAGGATTACACCACTTTTTTTTTCCTGCAGCATTTAAAGAACTCTACATATTTTAAGGCTCTTGTGGGTGCATTAATAAAGGTCACGAAAGATGGCCATGACACAGGCAAGCTGTGTTTTGCTGGTGTCGGAGTTGCCCAAGCAGGCCAACATCTCTTTTTTACGATTATTCATTTATTTTTAGCCCATGGGCCCAGGCCGAATGAGCAACGCTGCCCACAAGACTTTATCAGCTCACACACGGTACGTGGCACTCCGAATGCTTCCTACGAGCATTTCACTTCGGAGGCTCACAGGGTCCAGCCCCGGGTGCCCACAGGCAGAGGAGGTGACAAGCCACCACCTCGAAGCAGACATGCTAAGGGGACAGAGAGGCCCCGGCTGCACAGCACGGTCCCTCCTTGGGACAACCACCACTGCCCAGGACACCTCTCGTGGCCTCGCATGCTCCCGCCGCGGCAGAAGCGGCACCACACCGGGGAGATGTTTTTCTTTGACCCCTTTGGCTCAGTGAAAGTCTCTCTCTGCTGCCAGAGAGGAAGGCAGGGTTCAGACTAGTGCCTTCACACTTGGCAAGTACCCCAAATACACCTCAAGGGTCCTCCCAAAGCTGTCAGAGCCGTCTGGGCTTCTGAGGCTGCTAAGACATTACTGTGCTACATAAACAGGGATATGAATGGTTCTCAAGTGTTTGTTATCACAGCAGTAGCACCAAATTAAGGCTAATTGATGAGACCTTCCTATGTTAACTTCGGAAGGAAGCTATCTCACTCATCCCCCGCCTGTCTTTTACTCCCCCACCACCTTTTCAGAGGACCCTACCTAGATAACAGTACATTTATTCCTGCATACGATTTTGTGAAAATGAATATTTATGGATAAAACACATTACAATTACCTATAATAAATTACCATCAGAAATAATTTCTGCTACGCTTAAATAACATGCATAGTCTTTACCTCTAAGGCTTTGCCTGCACATGAAGTTGTAGTGCTGTGACTACACGTGTACATTACAACAGCACAACCTCTCTGGTGTGGGTGCAATTAAAGGGGATGAATGTGTATACAGTGACACAGCATCTTTCCACATAGGAAGGGAAACAAGCTATTCAGACTCAAGGCAATTTTGTAATAATATAACTATACACCTGTTCTAAGGTTAGGCAATAAAAACGTATTAGTAAAAAAAAGTAAATAAATCCCTCTAAGTGTTGTAGTGCCTGCCCTCTGCACCATCTACACAGTTGATACTTGCACCTGTAAGATGTGTGTAAACAGAAACCGGGCAACTCTGAACAAAGCAAGCATACATAAATACAGACATGCGTGCACACAACAAATTGAGCTCTAGACTTACATTTGCGCATCTTAAAGCTATTCACAAAAGTTCTCAGCTCATAGACAAGGAAGCCTGGTCCTAAACCCAGCTGTAAGGCAACATCTGACTCTGGATTTGAAAGCAGGCTGCTGAACTCCCACTTCTTTTTCTACTGGTCAAGCCTCTCCCACGGATTTATGCTGTCACCACCTGAATACACAAACCCTACAGGCTGGCTGTGCCACTGCCATAGGCTTTGACCTGCCAGCCAGGGGACACAGCCATGCCTGAAGGGTGTCCTCCCCAGCTTCCCCTCCGGCCCCAGTCATGCCTGCTGCTCTGCTTCACCACAGTTCCCTCTGGAGCCTTACCCAGCCGTTCCCACTGCTGCTCACTGAAGCAACAGCCCTTGGGAGGTTTCTCAAGAGCCAGTTCAGGACTGGGTCTTAAAGTAATAATGTTCTTCGGCATTTAAGGTAGTTTTTGCAGGAAGCACAGCAACTGTTCTGCAGGGAGGTGGTCTCTCTGGTGTGGGTTCAGGATGTTTCCTGAGGATGCAGAAAGCCTGGAGAGGTCTTTCTGGCTCTGTTCCCTCCTTTTTCCTCTTCCTCCCCAAAACCTTTCCTCTCTGGCAGATGGTGTGATGAGAGCAGCATGTACTCGGAGCCACCGCAGGGGTGGCTGGGGGTGAGCCAAGCTGGAGGTTGGACGGGGGCTGCTGTCCCAGGATGCCAGCTGGTTGGGCTGCCAGAAGAAGCAGCCCTCATCCCTGTCCCTCCTGTGCCCTGGGATGGAGATGAGAGATAGCGTCTGCACAGGCACGGCAGGCTGTGGGTGGAGTAAGAAACCCCTTGGTGAGGGGCTGCAGCTGGCTTCGCTAAAGGAGTGGAGTGCAAGTGCTTCTCTGCAGTGGGAAACGCAGAGGGGGAAGGCAGTGCAGATACTTGCTGGCCAGTCAGAGATACAGTGGTATATATGCATATTTAGGTGTGGGGGTGAAGTATGTACTATGTCTACCTATAGCTATGGTCACCATTGGCACAACTGGTGCCTTTCCTAACTGCAGCCAAGACATTGCACTAATGCAGCTCATAATTAGCAGCAATGGCTTCTACGGATGGTAAGCAGTGAAACAGGCTTTTAACCAAGTGCCAGCAAAAGACAAAAGTAAACTAAGAAAGAAAAAAGTTTATTTGTTTCAGCTGCAGACATCTCAGATAAGTGTAAAGAAACAAACAAACAAAAAACCCAAGTCAACTACATTTTCATCCTCGACAAGAAATTATCACCGTGAGTGTCAGACTGGCACTGAGCCTTTAAGTCACCAGTTAGACATCAAGTTATACATTAAGAAATATAATTTTAAAATGTACAACCTTGACACTTTAGCATTTGATCACTATCAAATGTTGAATTATAGTGAACTTGGCCATGAGGACTCGCATTTGCAAATCCTCTCATTGCTCCTCCATGAAGAGGAAGCCCGTACAGCAGTTAACCAGGCAGTGGCCCTTTCCGCTGGCCTGCTTCAGAGACACCACGCACATGCTCCACAGACAACATAAGACAGAGGACAGTTAATTTAGGGAAGTGGAAACATTGGTGAATACTGTAAAGAACAGTTATTGATACATCCTAGGGGACCCTGTTCTGTTTGTGTACATTTAGTCATATGCCATGGTTTATACGCCTTAACAGCAGAACACATTACAGCATTTACAATGAAGCTTCTCCTTTTTCCACTTCTCAAGCCACTTCTACCAGATTCCCTATGAGAAATCAGAAGGGGAAGGTGCAGTTACACATATAGTCTTCAGCAGCAAGCACAATACCCTAAGACTGTTAACAACCTAGGAACAGGCAAGTCAAGGACTGACACTTCCCCTCTCCCCCCCCGCCTTTTTTTTAAATATTTCCTCTCCCAAATTCCCCGGGTTCTGCATTTTTTTTTCTACCCACATGGTCCAGCAAAGGGCTGTGTGCAAGAGACTTGTCACTCCCTGGAGCCTCGGGGCAGTCGGGATGCTCCACACCAGCATCAACCACCTCAGAGCCCGCTGCCTGACAGTGCCCCACACCCCAGGCTTTTCCCATTCAGGGTGGCATTCCCCAGCCTGCACTGACTAGTACCTATCTCCCCGTATGCATTAGTGGAATAACTGCTAATGTTAACAGTATAAGACAGGTTTGCCACAAGACAGCCAACTGCAAAGGTCAGACAAAAATCATAACTGCTATCTATAACGTCCACCAAGTAAGGCTCTTTGCTCCCTCCCAAGACACCATGTAAAAGACGGCCCATATTTCAAATCTAAGAAAAAAATGTAGACAAAGACCGAGGACGACAAAAAAAAAAATCACTGCAACTTTTCCTGAAGTTTTCTAAACATATTCTAGCATAGTCCAAGCCAAGCACCAAAGGATGTGCTTCAGTCCCATTGATTTCAAAGAGCCTTTAAAAAAAAAAGTACGTAAGTGAATTGCTGAACTGGGGCCAAAACTTTAAAAACATTTGCCTTATCAATTTGTATAAAAAAATACAGTGCAAGAAGACATGAGCAATGATTAATTATTATTATGACTTATAGGCAAGAAAAATGCAAACCTATGTCTTGTTTGGATTTTCAGGTCCAAAAAGAAAGCACAGAAAAGAGTCTGTTGTGACCAAAGGATTCATATGAAGTAGATATATAAAAGACTCAAAATGGTTATCTTTTTGCTATGAAGTAGGATGCAATTCCCTGATGTTTGACAAAAGACGTGGCTACCCTACTATCTCCAGTTGACAAAGCTTTGGACAAACTGTTTCCAGTCTGCGCAGACAGTGTGCTATGCTGTACTCCTGCAACTCATACTATTCATTTTAAACTAGATGGCTGGTGGCATGAACATTTAGTAAGCTTCCATGGAACCGTCAGGGTCAGCAAAATCTCTTGCATTACTTTATTTGTGAAAATTCAGAGCAACAAGTAGCTTGTTTAACCAACTGCTTTCTATTAAGTGCTTTGCACAGTGGCACTAAGTTACTTCATCTACTAATCTTATCAAAACACAGAGGCAAGAGAAAACAGCTCTCTGAACAGCTAGAGAGACCTTCTTGCTTTTCTGACCAACACCGTGTCATCTCTTTTCAAAGCGCCAAAAGGCCTAAAACAAATTGCTATGCAACGTTATGCACCAATCAAAATCTTTTGTCAAGCCCTGCCACGTTCTGTGCCGACCCATCAGTTATTCACCCTGGAGCCCACCACAGGGGCCATCAGCTGCCCTAGGCACAGGTACCAGAAGCAGTTCCCAAAACACCTCTACCGGAGAGCTCTTCTACTAATCCAATAAAACCTTTTCACAGGAGCTTAGGGAGTCTTGTGTTGCTGGCAGCTTTCTAACAACGTTGTTTCAGTCTTCAGCTTTGTGACAGAAGGATTACAGTCATGATAAATCCAATCCAGGGCTTCAAATTCCCTCAAGTTGATATGCACACATCCTCTTCTCCTTAAATCTAAAACCAGCAACACTTAGTCGCAGGCTTCCCTTCCCAACCTCTTCATTCTCACAAGCCACCCACTGCAAGATGGATGAGTGCTATGTGGCCTGCTGGTGCCAGAGGACCACTTGCCTCTGACTTATTACACAATGGGAAAAGGCAATCCAATTGAAACAGGAGCAGGAGAAAACTTTTTAAAAAGTGAATACCTCCAAAAAAAAAAAAAAGGGTAAGAGTCATCTTGAAACATTTGATAAAAGCATTGATCTCTTCCAAGCACGTCCAGCCTGTGCAGCAAACATCAAGATTTCATCTGATTAAAAATCTATTCATGAACATATGGTCATATGTGATTTTAACTTCTCCCTCTAACGCACCTCTTCCACATATGGAAAAGAATTGCTGAGGGAGTACAGATAATGATGAACCTCCCCATCACCACCATCCGGGGTGGGGGTGGAAATGTGCAGCATAGGAGAGAGGAGGGAGAAGACACTTCCCCATATTATATCAAGCAAATTGCTCTGGAAGCAACATGCAGGGTAAGGCTGTATTACCTTGAGCCACCATCCAGATAAATTTGGAAGCCAAAGAAAAAAAGAGTTTACTGGGAAATCATACAAAGACACTGGGATTAACACAGACAGCTGGAATTCTTAATGCAAAGAAACAAGTTCACTTTTACTGTGTACATGCTGCCCTGCATCAGTGTCGTGAGCATTGATGCATCTCCATTTAAATGTATACTGTTATTAGCAGTAAACTATAATGAACTGAATTATTAATTAATAATTACCTTGGGAAAAGGCTGTGTACAAATATTAATAGCAGGGACCAGCTTCCCTCCCTCCTGAAATGCAAGCTCAGCGGGAGGGGGCACTGAACTCTGAATCTTGCCGTTTTCCCCAGTGTCTCTCCTGGGGATACTGTGCCTTGCAATGCTGTACACACCCTGCCAGTCCAAAGGACAAAGACTCCCCGTACCTGGAGGCGTTAATGCCACCTGTATTACAGTGTCCCTCCCCACACAGCTGTGGAAGGTTTACATTGACATTTAATGAGAAATGAGCCCTCATACAAAAACAAACTGAGAGGCATGTATTTACTTAGGGCTTGCAAGTAATAGGGATACTGGCAGGCACACCAGTAGGGCTACCATTGCAAGTCTCTAGCTTTAAGAGCTGACGCAGTGGTACTGGAAAGGACTGGTATCAGTGCAATGGGTAAGGTGGCACTAAGTAAAATGTGGCAGGGTTGTGGGAAACCTCACTGTTTTGCCATCATTGTGTAACTCCGGAGTCTAGTAAGACTCATTAAGCACTGCTTGACTGCAAAACTACAGACAATACAAAAAAAGTCAAGTAACCTGCCCTGATGCCACAAACACATGCACAAACTTCAGATAAACAGACCACTCTGCTCTTTATGTTGCATGAGTGCTCAGACTTATTTCCCTTCTCTTACTGGATTAGCCACCTTCTGCCGTCCTCTGCGGCTCCCACGGTAAGGCACCTAACGCAGTGTAGGAAAGGTCGCTGGGTGGTTACAGGCTTCTCCTCAAGAGAGGAGAAGGAGGACCAACAGCAGACACCTGGCTGCCAAAGGCTCTGGTGTAATGCACGCTGAAGACAGCATGTTTTTGCCACTGCCCACCATGGAATAAGTCTATCAGTGCACTACAGTCAGGTTCTGAAGAGTGATGATACATAACAGGTGGCAAATTCAAGCTGCTTATAACTTCAACACCCAAATATGAGCTCAAACACCATTTCACAGAGGCTACCCATGTTTCTGAATCCACTTACAGATAAGTGCATTGCTGTCTGTAAAATATTGACCCCTTTCTCCAACGCCCTGTCCCTGCTGAGTGAAGAAGCAATCTGAAAGATTCCCCGAGTGCCTCTTTCAGAGAAGAAGTATCTTTTGAAAGTTTCAAAAAGTCATTGAGAACTTGATGAAGAACAAAAAAAAAGAACTAATATGCCCAGGTTTATACTCATTTGATGCTCTGATTGACAAGTAAAAATTTTACATTCCTGTGTATAATTAACCAGGCTAACTAATCTTGCTTGACAAACACAGATATAAACATCAGCTTTGACACCGAGCCAAAGCAACTACTCTAGGATCTGTGCCAATGCTGAATTCCTCAGTCTGATATCGTAAAATGACTTGTCTCTTGTATTTACAGTTCCAGTGGCTCTGGATTCTGCCAGCAGCCGGCCAGAAGAACAGATTTGAACTTACCCATTATGCCAGAACATGTGCATTTGATTAGAAGAAAGAGAAATTACGCATATTTCTTCTGGATGGTGGTATTCATCAGACCTCCCATTGTAAAATAATTGCAAGCCACGCTGCTACACAAGTATGAAAAGTCCTTTGTAACATAAAATAAACCAGTATATTTCTATAGGCAGTATTGCTCTTCAGCTCTATAGCCAGTTTTCTGTTATCCTGCTCCTTACATCCGCACCTCAAATCAGAAAATGCAGCATTTCACTCCGTGTTTTAACTGCAAAGGACAGAATTTGAATGCTAGAGAACAGAACTTTTCTTTCTTCATATATAAATGTAAAAATACCTCACCTCATTACATGAGTTATGAAGGATTTGGTAAAACCACTCAACAGAAGCCTGTGACATTTCAGGTATGTCTTAAGTCCTCAGGAATAGAAATCGTGGTAACAACCTGCTAGACAGACCGTGTTTCAAAACCTACTTCAGAACACCCCACCGTGCGGTAGGCAGAAGGACCCACTCTGGTTTTCAGCAAACACTCGCTAGACATGAAGTGCCACCACAGGAGACAGTCAGAGAGGGCCCACCAGGGTGGGGTGAGCAGGGAGGTGTCATGGCTACAAGCAGAAAACATTCCATTAAAAAAGCGAAAGGCCCACACAGATTTTGAAGCAAGTTTTCAAGAGGGTTCACACCCCACAGGGACTTCTAAATTAACTAATCTCATATTGAAAACACTTTTTTTTTTTAACTTCAGGCCATATACTTGACACTGAATGCGAGCAGTTGGGTTCTGAGATAAAAACATCAGTCATGGGCTTCCTTCAACACAAGTCAGCTCTTAGGATTACGACTTCTTGCCTTATTTTCTAAACAGCGGGGCTCACTGGTGTCCAGCAGGCATGAGATGAGCTCCAAGTCCCCAAAGGCAGCCCTCACATGGATTTCAACCCATGACGACAACGAAGAGGGTACCAGTGACACACAGCCGGACACACTGCTGTCAGCACCAGGGTGCAGAGTTCATGCGGAGCGCAGCCACGCCAGTTCAAAGTACCTTCCACCCCTGCCCATGAGGGCCAACGCAGCCCGCTGGCAGCATGTGAAGTGCTGACTCAGCCAAGGCATCACTCTGGGACCCTGCGCGACCACAGGGAGAGCTGCCCTTCTCCAGCAGAGGCCAAACGTGAAAGGGGCAGTAGCCACAACCTCTCAGCAGCAGATGAGCTACCCAGGCATCCCACCACAAACGTGGCTTTTGCATCTCTGCACACCAGCCAGCGGACCCAGTTTCTGCCAGCCCCTGTCTCCTACCTCCCCGCAGGAGGGACCTCCAGGGCTCCCCAGGCTCTGCAGCATTTGAGGCTGCCAAAGGGACGGATATCCCAAACTCCTCAGCATCTGGCACATCTGCAGCTTCTAACTTTTAAAAAAAAAATAATTTCCTTATGTCTTGAATGAGAAATTTCTCAAATGGCTTCTCTTCTGAAGTATTTTCCTGTGTTGTTTGGTTTTTTTTTTTTTAATGTTGTTGCTTTGATTTATTTATTTGTAATACAGGAATTATTTTTCTACAGGGAAGACATTTCATCACCTACAAAACTTTGTAATTGCCCCCTGGAAAATTTTACAATACATGGCAGGCCCCTGTGCCACCTCTGCACCCAAGCAGTATTTATTTGCAAGTGGGCTCAAACTTTTTACAGACAGCATCATCTCCACCATCCCCTCAAGCCCCTGCAAACCCCAATTAATCCCAAGAAGGGACTTTGGGTCCTGAGAAGCCAGAAGCTGCAGCACATCACCCTTTCACACTCAGTCCCTGGAGCACCACCTGACTCAGGGGCACTCCAGGTGACTGGCCATGGAGACCAAGCTGTGCTCTCCCTTCCCAGCCCAAACCACCCACCAGCTTTTCTCCACCAAGCATTAAAGCTCCGGCAGAGTGCAAACAGGCCCTCAAAACCAGGCTGACCTCTGTCCTCAGGGCAGAGCATCCCTCTGCATAAGGACATGAATCTTCTCACACCAAGGAGAGGACTCAACCTGGGTCAACGATGCCTCAGTGAAATCCTTAGCCATTTACCTACTGCAAAAGGGGAACCATGGTGTTTTACTAGAAAATGGAAACTCTAGTTGAGAAGAATGCAGAAGCCAACAAGCAGTGCATTGGTCTGTGAACAGAAGAGTCCTTTAGAAGAATGCTCTCTGGTTATCAGAGATCATTTAACCATGTCAGCTAATATTTTTAAATATGACTTATACCAAAGATACATTTGGATCACTGGTCTGCAAAGATTAAGGGCTACATTTCATTATCAGCTCTCAAATGTCTACCAACAGCTCTTAAGAATATCCAGTACCCTTGTAAAATTTTACTTCCATCCATTCTCTTTGATGCAATCTTAACTTTCTTGTAATGCCGTTGGGAGTCATTTGGAAATGGCAAAATCCTGACTCAGTTCTCTCATGTAGCTACAAGGAAAGCTTCCTTTATTGGACAAGAGTAGATACAAAAAAAAAAAAAAACATGAAGCACATCACACTAAACAGACAATAAGCTGACAGAAGTTCATTTACTAAGCAAACCTCTCCCCCTCTTCCAACACTTAGGCTGAAGATGGAAGTCATACTACTGTTTAAAAGCATAAACCTCTAAAGAATGATGAGGCTGATATTCCATAAGTTCATTTCCATGATAAGAGGAGTTACCACGTAGCCAAAGGCTTACATTTTAAACAAATCACTCTGGACTCTTATCCCCGTCTAACACCTATATCCCAAACCAATAAATTATGGAAAGCTGGACATGCCCAGCTAAGAACTTCTGGTCCAGTTGCACAGAAACACCCCACAACCCTCCAAATGTTAAGAATATTAAGCTGTGGAAGTTTTCTGGGCATCCATTTATGTTGATAATCTAGTGATAAAATAAAAATACACTGAATTTAAAATCGGGATTTTTGTATAAGCATTCACAAGACCTTAGAAGATAAGTAAAATGGGCAGGTTTAACGGTGGAAGGGAATGTCTATAGGTGACGTGGGAACCTGCATGCACTGTAGTAGTCAGTTGGTTAGTCACAGGAATACTCTTCCTGCTGAAGGTGTCCCACATCTCAGTTACAGATGGCAGCTGCTATTCCAGGGCCTCACATATCCATGGTATTAATTATTATAATAAAGGGATTGGTCACTATTAATTTCTGATGGGAAGTCCCTTTCAGTCCTGGATTGTTGTGTAGCACTTCCATGCACTGTTCGGAGTCTGACACCTTCCACACTAAAGCACAAGGGCCAAACAGCTCTCTTTATAGCAAGTAGCTTTGGTATCTATTTATAAAACAAGTTCTGTCCTGTCTGTTATTGATATTTGTACAAAAGCGACTGCAAGAACACCGCAACTCAGTTTCAAAATCATCTCTACAACCCAAGGTCAGTCTCCAAAGACCCTTCTCCCCAGTCAGTAACAACAGCCCTCACATTGACTTTCTCCAAATACCTTGTACAAATACCGGGCCACCTCCTTTCACTCCAGTCCAACTTTACTGTAAGCCCGCTTTTCCCACCCAGGGGGCCAGCAATGCAATGCAGCAATGCACCTTCAGCAGTCATCAGGCAAACAGAAGTCACCCAGAGAAAGAACTAGGGTGACCTTAAAGCCATGCCAAAGCTGAATGGTTATTTATACCTCCTAACACTGGGCTCCCACCAGGAACAAGGGAAATCCAATCTACTCACATTTTAAACCAAACCTACCCAAGCTTTAACTGAACTGCTGATCAGTAGCTCAGTGGAGCTAAGCACAGGAACAATGTTTCAACCTTTTATTATTCCCACCACAGTGTGGAAGTGTGCTGCAGGGGTGCATGCACAGGTTTTTAAGGTGTTCCCAAGCAGCTGGTAAACATCACCATACTGTTTTCTTCATTTTCTGTGGAAAAAAAAAAAAAAATCTCAGCACCGCTCATGTCCCCTTAGTTCAGTGCAAGTTAGGACCAAAAGAAATTCCTAACTTTTCAGTTTTGTAATTTTTTTAAAGTTTCATCATTTCTATTTCTGTCATATCTCTAAAAGAAGTGGATGTTTTGAAAATGTTCTATATATTATAGAATTCAAGTCAGAAATAAAGAAATGGGGATGTTTTCAGTATTCAGGACAATGAAGCAAACTTAGTTCCAAGCCAGTCCACTTTGCTACAGCAAAACAGACAAGGAAAGAAAAGCCAAGTTATTCCAAACTGAAGTAATGACATTGCAAGTGTAAACAAACTTCATTGGGAAAGAAACCTGTAACACAAGTGTCCTATAATACAAGTGTCCTCTCCATTTCCGAGCAAGAAAGCCCAGAAAAAACAACTCTCCTCTTCAAAACAAAAGTTTGCTGTGCTCAAACTGAGCATCCCGTATTTTGGGCCACATACCCAATGCAGCAACGAGAACCTCTTCAGCTGTAGGACGCCGGCACGAGTTGGACCATCGAAACTACTTTGGGTAACGCTATCACATGGGCGCAAACAACCAAATAATGGGACCCGAGCCGTGTACGCGGGCAGGGAGGAGGTAGGGAGCCTTTCCCTACACCTGAAACAATCCTCCGAAGGGAAGTTATGGTCAAGGCTAGACTTTTTCGGCGGGGTTCGCCCCGCCTTGGCGGTCCCCGCTCTCCGCAGCTGGGGCGAGCAGCAGCCAGCGGCGGGGTTCAGCTCCGGCCCCACCGCCGAGAAGTCTGGTGCCGCCTGCAGACCCCGGGACGGCTGCGAAGCGACCCCCGATGGCACACGGGGGTACAGGCAAGGGCCTGGCCGGGGTCCGGCAACCGAGGAGCCCGGTGAAGACCCAGCACGGGGCACCGCGGTGAGCCGCCCCGCAACGCTGCCGGCACCGGCGGGGCGAGGGTCCCGCAGCGGGCAGCCCCGCTGCCGCGGCCGCGTTGTTAGCAACACCTCCGCACCCGCCCGCCGCCGGCAAGGGCTGGCAAGCGGCTGCCCGCCGCGGGGGTCTCCCGGGCAGCGCACGGCGCGTCCGCCAGCGGAAGCGGTGCTGCCGGGACGGCCCGGCGGGGCTGCCTGAGCCACAGCTACCCGCGGACAGCGGGGACGCGACACGGGGGGAGCCCGTGGAAACTTGCCGGCAGGTCCCACCGAGAGCTGCGAGGCGGTCGGTGCGGCCGGGATCCGGTGCCGGGGCCCCGCGGCCCCTTACCTTGGATCGCTCCTTCACGTAGTACTTGCCGAGCCGGCTCCCGCAGTACATCACCAGCCGGTCTATCAGCATGAGGAGGAAGTTGATGGCCTCGCAGCCTTCCTCCGTGCCCCCGATCCACTTGATCTGGTCACCGCGGAGATGCCGCTTGGCGACGCCGCGGCTGGGGCCGGCCAGCTGCCCGTCGGCCAGCTCCCCGTCGCGGTGCATCCGCTTCACCCGCTCCAGCACGCAGTCCCCCACCACCTCCCCCAGGAAGTTGTCCAGGTAGCAGAAGCCGATGTCGTGCAAGCAGGGCACGACGTACTCCAGTGCGATTCTCTCCAGGTCCAGCCTCATGATGTGCCCCAGCGGCATGGCGCTGCGGGGACGGGCGCGCCGCTGCCCTACCGGCGGCCGCGTCGGGAGGCGATGCCCGCCGGGCCGCCGCCGGCTCCAGGCCGAGCCAGGAAGGGGCTCCTCCGCAGCGCGGGGCCAGGCGAGGCGAGGCAAAACTTTCGCCGCGGCGGGCTGGGCTGCGCTGCGCTCGGCGGCCCGGCGCTGCGGCGGCGACGGTGCTGCCGGAGCTCCGCGCTGCTGCTGCCGCCGCCACCCCACGAGCAGCGTGCGGGACCCCCCGAGGCCGTGTGAGAGCCGCGGCGGACGGCGGCGGCAGATGGCCCCGCGCGGATTAACACGCCGGCTACGTGCGCGATGTGTGCTCGCCCCGCCACCCGCCCGCGCGGCGCCGCCGCACGTGGGTGGAGCCCGTCCGGCACGGCGCGGTACCGCGCGGCGCGGCTCGCCCCGCCCTCTCCCCGCCCGCCACAGCCCATGCAGCCAATCGGCTGCCGGGGGGCGGGGCCTGCCCACGGGGAAAAAGCGGCGGGCGCTTCCACACGTGCGCGCGGAGGGCGTGGCCGGCGGTCCCGCGAGCCCCGCCTCCCCGGCAGTGGGCGTGGCCAGCGCCATTGAGGAGTTCTGCCCTCGCATGTCGGCGGCGCCGCGGCCCCCCCCCGGCCCCGCCGACCCGACCCGCAGCCGGGCCGGGGGCACCGGCACCCCGCCTCGCCCTGCTCCGCCGGTGCCGGGGGTCCGGGGCTCTTGGGCTAGTGCGAGTGAGGTTTGCAAATGTCCCCCCGGAGTTCTCCTGACGCCTCTTACACCCGCCTCCCGCAGCGGCAGTTCCAGCACCCGAGGGAAGTATTTCGTGGGGCGGCAGATACAGCTTCTCTGGGCGAGGAATGCACTGGTTTTTAGAAGTTTATATAATAAAATAGTATCTCACTTAATTATTTACCCCGGCCAGGTTGTTTAGCTCTGCTGGCAGGAAACACCTCCCGGCCTGGCGGCGACTTCGCGCAGCGCTGGGACAACTTCAGTCAAACCGCGACAAACTTCGTTCCTCGCTTCCAGTCGCACGCGCGCCTTTCCCCAGCGGAACCGTTCCTCGGTGTCGCTGTCCCTGCACCGGCGGGCCACGGAACACCATCCCGCTGTCGCTCTTCAGTCTCCCCGCGACTGAACAGGGCGCGTCCAATTGGAGATGCATCACGGAAAGCAAAAAGCAAACAACGACTGGGCTGCGCGCACAACACGCGGCGCGCCCGGGGTTTGCTGAGCAAACGAGCGGAGCTTCCGCAGAAACCTGAACCGCAGCGCAGACACGGTACGGGGAGACGCCGACTGCCGCCCGCCACACCGGGCTGGGAACCGTGCGGGACGAGGCGCCCGTGCCCGACTCGGTGTCACTCCAGTTGCCGACATGACGCCCCACGCTGATTTTGCCGCCCCGCAGCCGCCCGTGTGACGAGGGCATCCCCCCCGCACGGCGCCCACCGGCGCTGCCCCACGCGCGCCGCCACCTCCGCCGCTGCCGCCGGCGGCGCGGGCCCAGCGGCCGCCCGGGACCCCGCAGGAGCGGGGCCGTCACGGCGGCACCGCGGCGGCTCAGGGCGCGGTAGTCACGAGCGTTTCAGCTGCCCTCTCAAAGCTGGAACCCGGCACATTTCACCCCCAAAAAAGGCAAAACCGACGCTGGTCATTTTCTTCCCCTGCAGGTCGCGAATCCCGCCGGGATTGCGAGCAGCCCGCCTCGCCGATGCTGCCTGGCTGCAAACTCCAGGCCTGGACACACGCGAGAGCCGGTCACGGATCCCACGCTCGTTCTCCTGAAATCCAGCAGCATCTACCCCACAGTCCGTAACACTAAGCACAGGTCCCCTCCACTGGAGTTATTCCCTGACAGCTCTCGAGAGCCAAGCAATGCTTTTACATCAGATAAATTCATATGCGGTGAGATATGGATTGTCAAAGGACTTTATTCGATTTAGGCACACACTTCACATTAAAGTGTGGTTATAATTAATACGATACAATTCTGAATCTTATTAATGCCTTAATGCTTATCTGAAAAATCAGTCAGGCATGATAAGCTAAGGGCAGCTATAATAATCACTAAGGGACACAAGATTAATTCAGCTGCAAAATGTCAATGTTAGGAAATTTGGATACATTAGGAAATTTCTTGTGGTGTTCACGCATTTTTGTCAGGTAAAAGCCATCAGGTGCCAAAATCCTTTGATTTTTCTTGGATTTTCCCTCTCTTTCTTGTTTACGTGCTCATGTGTGCACACAGTCCTGTGCCAGAATCAAGTATTTGTAGGCCCTGAACACCTAGCCTTTTTATCAAGTGTAATGCTGCCACTTTTTCACAAGTCAAGGGCTGAGAGGGATATCATCTGGCTATAGCTGAAGTTGGTCATCACAGCTCTATTTTTCTCCTTTTGAGAGTTTGAAATTCTGAGTTAGGCAGATCTGCATCAGAAAATGCTGCCTTAGAGAGTTAGAGATCTGCCTTAGAAAGCTGAGTCCACAGCCCCACTTGCAGAGTGATGTTCAGAGAGTTGTAAATACTTTTATTCCACAAGCATCGATAAGTCACGTCTTCCTCAGGAGAGCATCTGCTGCCCTTTGTTGGGAAATCAGATTTTCTAGTGGACAGTGCGCTTGTTCCCTTGAAGCATGATGCGCTTTTCACATCTAGCATTTGCAGTAGCAGTCAGACACATTACTTTTCCATGTGAAGATAAAACACCAGGAGAAAAAGCCCCAAGAGTAGTGATTTTATATATTTTAATTTACTGGTGCTATTTTACCTCGTCTGTTTGCCCCGGCTTTCGTGGGATGCATGATGATGGTGTGTGATAGAGATGTGTTGCTTAGGTTAGAAACTCTTTCCTCATGCATACAGGTTGCACCCAGCAAGTCTCCATATCATTATGCTGGAACAAGTTTGTAACAACATAAGCAATCACAATCTCTATCACACACCTTCACCATCACCAAGGAAGGCCAAATTCTTGCCTAGCCCACAGGCACTCTGCAAGAGCTCTCTCATTCCCCTTAGGGGTACCAAAGCTGAGTGAAGAGATGCCAGGCTGTGATGGCAGTAACTCCCAAGCGAAGTCATCAATTTGCTGATGCAAGAGGCAAAGCACTTCTCAATATATACTCTCCTGCACAAGGACCACAAGGAACAGCAAAGCTGGAGAAGGGCCAGACTTTGAAGCATTCCAAGCACTTCTTGTCACCACTCCACAAAGCTATGGTATCACGTACAATATAAGTGTTGCACAGGTCATGAATAAAGGCATGAAGGTGTGAAACAAGGCAATTCACAATGTCACCTGCACCTTTGGACATGCGCAAAGTTTGTTTACAGTGCTGTGTATCACAGGCATGAAAGGCGTCACCACATTTTAATTAAAAATCCTACATCATTCAATTAAATATGAGCTGTCCCTCTGCCATGTAAAGCTCTGTTTATCCTTGCACTGTAGAAACTTTTATTTTCCCTTCTAATTAATTCTATATTTTCTTATTTTTCATTCTAGAATCTTATTTTCAAAACTCTTGAGTCCTGTGTACCTGTTGCTTACGCCTGCCTCCATGGTACATAATAGAGTTCAGTAGTCTGAAACAGGACGTTTTCGCGCTGGCGGTATGATTTTAAGGAGGTTTGTTTTAAGGACAAGAGCAATCTACAGATGGACTGCTTCACACTTTTTAGAGCAGAGAGTTTTAAACGTTTTGAGTCTTGTTTTCAGAGTCCTCCTTTCAGAAAGCCAGACCACTTCAGTGCCAAGAGCTGAATGGCAAAGGCCCCACAGAGAGAAAGGGGAGAGGGGAAGAGTATTCTTTACATCAGTGGGAAACTGAAAAATAGTATTTTTAATACCCCACAATGTGATGAAGAACTGACATCTCACAAAGTAGTTAGACGCTCATTGAAGCCCTGCCTATGGAAGACAGTTTTCTGACGATGGTGGCATGGCAGTACCAACCCCTCTTGCCGAGGGGCAGGCCGTGTTTGTACAGGGTGACACAGCACCGCTAGCACACCTTGGTGTGACTGCCTGAGAGGTCACTAACCCCACCTGCCCTTCCCACCCCTCCGCTGGAGGTTTCGACCTCTCCTCTGCAGGGCTGACAGAGGGAGGGGAACCTGTGTTTTTGCCTCAGCCACTTCAAAAGTGCAAAGTCCAGAGCCTTAAACCCACCTTCACGGGGGGCTTAGTTTTACACAGAAGCAGCTGAGGCATCGGCACCTGTGCCATTCCTCTGCCTGCTCTGCCAGCAGCAACTCCTGTTGGAGCAGCAAAGCAGCCATATTTTTGGTGTGATGTCTCCTCCGACTACAACAGTGAGACTTGCCGGAGCTCCTTTGTCAGCACTCTTATTATGTCATACTGAAAGCAGGTGTGAGGGCAAAGGTACGTGTCACAGCTTGAGCTGATCTAGCAACTTCTTCAGTGCCTTTTCCCCCACACCCCCTCTTCACACTTGCTTTGGCACACTTCAAAACCCTCCTGGACGCGACCCTGTGAAACATGCTCTAGGTGAACCTGCTTTGGCAGGGGGTTGGACTAGATGATCTCCAGAGGTCCCTTCCAGCCCTTAACCATTCTGTGATTCTGTGACTCCTCCACAACCGATCCCATTTGCTAAGGTGGCAGAAAAGCAGTCCTGAGGAAAACGATAAAGAAAGAGTCATTGTCTGCCAGGTCAGGGAGTTGAATTGTCTCGGGTCAGCTCCCATGGAAGGATGGGAACCATTAGGACTGACCCCTTTGGGTAGGCCTGAAGGTTCGATAGCTCTACCCTCGCTGGTACCTTTCCTTCACTGCCACAGTCACCTGGCCTGCACTAGGGTTCAAAGTTACTTAATGTGATAACACTCCAGGGTAGGCTTTGACACAGCTTAACATCTGCTAAAGATTGCCTTGTTTGTAGTAGGCTGTGAACAAGTGTTAACTGATGCACCAATAAGTATCTTCCAAATCCTAGTCTTGTGAAAAAACAATGCTATAAATGTCGTTAGCACTAAGGGAGCTCAGCTAGCATCAGCAACAACTGACTGTTTTCTAAAAGTTTTTCTAAAGCTTTCTAGGTGTAAAAATGGCCCTTTGGGAAGTCAGATTCCCAGCTTCCTGATGGGATTAAGTGCCCCTGTCTTGTTCCAGCAGTCCCTGAGGTCTGCCAGACCTTAAACTTGCAGCTTTTACTGGCCTGTCGTGCATCACTTCTGGAGGAATGGATTTTTGTGGCATGCTGTCAGCTGTCTGAAGTGCTGTGGGGTGTTCAAAACTGCCCTGCAGGGAGTTACCAAGAGAGCAGACTGCAAGTGGAGCAGTCAAAGTTGCATAGTAAATGTAATTAATGGACGGTCTGACAATATAGCACTTGGCAGTTAATTTTATGGCTATCAGCTACCATACTATAAAGAACTTGGAAGTAAGTGTGGCTATGAGGACAAAAAGGCAACTATTGAGACTTTAGTTACGTAAACAGAGAAGTTCAATGTGGTAAGTAGATAGTGCAAACAAGGGCAAGCAGTAAACTTTGCTAGTATCATATTTTTCTAAAACAAGGATTCAATTATTTTTAAATTGGTAACATCTTTTTAGGCATCTGACTGTACAGACATTCATATATATTTCCGTGTTTTAGAGAGGTTTGTCTTACCTTTTTCATTTGGAATGATAAGTTAACAACTACAGCTAGGGAAAGTACTTACATTTGAAATTAAATAGAAAATTACCATGAATAACATTATGATTACCTTAAAACTGATTGCCTTCTAAAATAGATACTCCTCCCCAGAAACCACATCCTTTGCTACCAAGCATATCTCAGTGTTTTCTGGGATTAAACAGTAAATCCTGACGACAGAAAAATAAGCCTGCCCAAAATGGTGCATTGTAATAAAACAGAGAATCTGTCCAGAAAAGCAATAATCCACTGATCAGAAGACTGGAGCCATAGCGGAGTTAGCTGCATTGCCGAGGATTTCAAGTTAGAGACTCCTCAGAAACATAAATTTTGACAGACCAGAAATCAAAGTTCTTAACATTAAATAGATTTCTACTGAAAGGACCGGGCTTCGAAACCTTTCCCGTGTCTTTTCTTTCTTGAGACATTAAGTGGTCATTTAACATCAATATGGAAGATGAAGAAGAAAGCCAGAAATAAAGTGTTTAAAATCTCTTCCCTGCTAGTTTGCAGTTGTTGAGTTTTCACACTTCTGTTCTCCCATAGCTTCTGAGGAAAACAAGAAATAAGTATAGGATGTAAACAACAATCCCCTTTCTCAAAATTAAAAAAAAAAAAAGAGGATCTTTGGGGATGGACAACTTTAGGGATCAGACTTTCCACCTTTCCAGTTCTATTACTCAATCAATGAGCAATAGTTTATTATCTGGATTTTATAATTAAAGCCTCCATTGTGCAATTGTCCGTACAGGCAAACTTCATTTCTGAGAAATCTCTAGCTGACAGTGAAAATTACAGTCGGCTTTCAACAGTTGTTGTCCTGCTGAAATGCCAGTAAGACAGGGGAGTTGTCTGGGTTGGTTTGTTGTTGGTTTTGGAGTTTGGTTTTGTTTTGTTTTGTTTTGTTTTTTAAGTTGATGAAACAGAGAACAGCAAAAGACCTTACAAGGGAAGAAAATCAGAATTCTGGTTCTTCTTACATCTTTCCAACAAATATGGCTACAAAAACATTGTGTTCAATATGGGTGAGTGGTGATATTGCTTTATCTTATTTCATCTCCATGCCTTTTTATTTAGGAAGTCCCTACCTACCACTGGAAAATTTTTGAGGGGCTCAGTGAGTATACGTTTTAATTCTCATGCCTTATCTCTCAAGAATTATGGTCCTCCACTTTGGCTTTAGAATACGGTATGATCCAAGTTGAACAAACAAGCAGAAAACAAGATTTTTTGAACTGAGTGCTGAGTGAGAAGTCAAAATGTCTTCCTCTAGATTACTTCAGATAATTAAAGTGATGTATTTCTGCCCTTTCTTTTCTATCCTACAAGTAGTGGTTCAGTTATATACCCACAGAGGTGCTTTAGTATATAGACTTTTTTTTTTTGCATCGGAAGGAGAATAAATGCTATAAAATACAAGGCACATTCATATTGCTATAATTATATCCACACTAGTAGTTGCACCAATATAATTATTCTGTCAAAAAAAAAAAAATCTAACAAATACTGATTATACATGTTTTGTATAGCCAGGCCATAAACAATGTGCTACCTTTGCCTACCTAAATGCTTATCTGCATTATTAAGATTTTTTCGGTTATGTTAATGAAAATCTGGCATATACTTTGCTATTTTTTTTTTTAATTTTATTAAAAATAGAGTTGACATTTTTGCATAAAGAACAAAATAAAACATTTGGGATTTTGGTTTCTGTGTTACAAAATGAATAAAAACATAAGGTTTTTCTATATTCTGAATTTGATGATTAGGAACAGATGTTCATGGACTTGGACATCTTATTGTGTATATAATTACTAGAGCTGTCCTCCTAATCATAGCATGCAGAATTGATCACTTACCATATCTAATTAAAGCAATTTTTCCTCCTAATGCAGAACCATGAAAGTACTGTTCCCTAAATTCTCTTCTAAATGGCTTGCTAATAAAACTTGTATCAAAGATTTGTTTTCCTCTCTTAAATTAATGTTTCTAATAAAATTCATCTGTTTTTAAGATGTTTGCCAGATGTTATTCTGAGCAAGTACTGCCTGAGTATTACTTTGGCTGCATAAAATGTAAAATACATGTTCATATCAAGTTATAAAATTAATAATTTAGACATCTAAATAGTTGTAGCACCAGCCTTAAAACAAAACTGCAGTCAGTTTGTCCTGTACACAGTTCCAAACACCCTCATGGCAGGACATACACTTTGTTCGATTTAAAATACGACTTGCTTTTTTTTGTAAATAAAGTTTAATTAAGATCTTAACACTCATGCACTTCTGAGGATCTTGTTGGTGGCTACCTCTTGTTCACACATTTGATTTTCTGATAAGCAATTTTTTTCTTCTTTTCATCTTTTTTCCACCTCAAGAGCTGATAGCAAGCTATCCGTCCACATAATAGCAACAAAAATCAATCTTATTAGGTGATTATCGTAAGTTAAAAGTTAACATTAGAATTCATAGAATGCTACACTATTCCTCTTAAACCTCAAAGTCCTTGTCCTGGTGTCTGAATAGGCTGGACACAGCTTTACCATCTCTGATACTGGGCTCCCACTCTCTTTGCTGGCCAAACGATGTCACCTTTCACACACCAAATGCACCTCAGCAAAAAAAAGCCCACCACTCATAATTAAAATCTGCCTTTTCAAACCTGCTTTGCTGTTTCCACCTAGCCAGTAGCATCTTTCCCCAGCAAACCTCTCAGAAGGCAGTGCAGAAAAGAAAATCCAAGCTTTCACGTAGTGTGTAGAAAAAGCAGATTCTTAAAGGAATTTTAAGGTATTCTGGTAAAAAGATACTGTCAATATCTTTTCTTATAAGTGCTGAAATTCTTTTTTTATTGTGGTTTACAATGTCCTATGAGAAAACTGAAAAGGAATCTGTGTGTTGCAGGCACAATATAGTGACTTAACTGCCAGATAAAGGTTTTTTAATGGAGAAAGACCTTGTAGAATGACTGTTTTGCCTAATCAGTTATAAAAGCAAAAAGAATGCAAAATATTATAACCAAAGGAGGTCACCATGTATTTAAAATGCTGATTTTATTTATTATTTCATTCATATACTTTTAAAGCATTCATTTAGTAGACAAGCTGATGCTACAACTCATCTTGTGGCCAAAGCAAGTTTCCAGTTACTCCTAATTCATTCTCATAGTGGATTAATTGACTTTAATTCATGTTTTCCATCATCTGTCCATAGAGACTTGGTATTCTTTCTTTCACTGTCTGTTTGACTATGAAATGTTAGCATGTCAGGATGCTGGTGTGTCCAAATAAAACCCCTAGACATGGTGACCACAATCTGCTTTTGAAGGGGGACATTTTTGTCCCACAACAGAAACCTTTTTCGGTGGGGCATCTTTTGAGCTGCCTTTCCTGCACAGAAATTGCAGGAATTAGGCTCAGTTCAAAATGTCATTCTTTCTTACTTAAAAAACAGATCAATCGCACTTCATTGCCTTTCTGGGGATTTACAAGTCAGTGGGTAAGTAGCTATTTACTGCCAAAAACCCAGTGGAGATTCAATAGCAACCTCAAAGGAGGTCGAGCAAGCCAGGAGATCACAGAGCAACACCACTTCTGGGAATGTGGCTGCCCAAACCAGATGGGAGCAGCTAATATCTTCAGTGAAGACTTACCTTGACTTAAGATAATTTGAGCAGATATTGGGTAATTGCCATATCCAGAGACTGGAGCAGCTGGGCTCATGTTCAAGGCTTTATGCCTGTGGTAAGTGAGCCTCTATATGATTAATTCTTTAGCAATTTTCAGAGAAAAATATTTATTTTTTCCGGGTGAAAGAAGAGAAAACACTCAGAGAACGCCCATGACTAAGCTTGTCTCCCAATTGTGTGGTGGTGAATGGAAACTTCATCTGGGCTCTTTTCTGCACTGTGTTCTGAGTGGTCTGACGTTATGTTATGACCTGAATAACAAAAAAAGAAACAGCCTTAAAATTGTTCCTTTTCTCTCTTCCCTAAGGAAGAAAAACTTGTTTGTGTTTTGCAAACAAAGATTTTAGCAAATGACCGCACCCTCACTTAACTAGGAATTATTACATGATTATGCCTTCTGCCTTGGGCGTGAGGAATCACCTGAAGAGATCTCTGCCACGTTGAGTTGCGTTGTAATTTGAGATGTTGATTACACTGATTTTTTAAGCTTGGTCTAGAGTCTATCCTGGGGACCCAGGAGTCTATCCTTAAGGCCATGTGGCTCCCAGGAGCTACTCTGCCTTTTAAATGTAGGAACAAACTCTCTGATGAAAAGCCCATTAAGTCTTGCATGTGACCTCAGCAAAGTCTCCACAAGGAAAAGCATGTATATTTCTTCCGGCAGAGTTATTGCTTTTCCAGAGGCCAGAATCTCAATATATTATAATATATTGATCACAGAGTGGATTGATTCATGTCCATTCTTTTCTCAGCATTTCTGTTAAAAACTCCCATGCCTTTCCATGGAAGACAGAAAAGATAAATCAACATTTTAAAGATCATCTTATAAGTAAGCTGCTATTTCAGCAACAAGCTGTCTGGGTGTATATGTATTATTAAATATGTGACCAGGAGTAGTTACAGCATTGATGATAAGTATAGGCTGATTTTACAGAGAAAAGTGGATCATCCCATTAAGCTGTGTTGTATCAAAAACACACATTTTAGTGCAGATGAAAGTAAACTTATGCACTAAGAAGCAAAGGATAGATAAAATCAAGGTCTCTGTGTGCACGTATATTTAGATGTATAATAGGTAAACTGTATATTATTTTGTCCTTTGGGATCCACAGTGATTTTCAAAAGGTCTTAAAACTCAGGGAAAATAAGTTTGCTTTGCAGGGTCATGGCTGAGAAAGTGATGCAATCACGACAAAAGTGTTGGTCTAAGCACAGGAATTACGCCGTGAGAATTTACTTTTCTCTAGTAGAGACGTGTGCACCATGCACACCATGTGTGCACCCATATCTACCTGGCACTGACACATCCTGCTGTTAATTTGGGATATTCCTTTCTAGCAGTGCAAACCCTTCCCAGTGGGCCACATCAAAGCAGTGGAAGTGGTGACTTACACCAATACAGCCATCTGAATGCAGGTCTTGTCACATTCAACAGTCAAGTGTCTGGTAAACTTTTTGAATGCTGCTGTCCATAATTCAAAGTCCCAATAATATTAAAAGGCTTTTTATATTATGAGCTGCTACACTCACACTTCTATTCCCTGTCAATGAACATGAACTACATGGTCGGTAAGGTGCAGAGAAGAAACCATGGATTGTCTTGGATGGAGAAGCAAAGAACAAGTACAATGAATTGTCTGAAAGCCCAGCATTGGTCCAGGTCCAACTGTAACACAGAGGCAAAGCCCAAAATCTCACCCGGATGCCTGAACTTTTATTACTCCACGAGAAAGGAAACTCAGCTAAACATTGGATACTCACACTAAGCTCTGTCAAATTCCTGAACAATAACCTTGAATTCAAAGTAATGCTTATTGTACTTAAATTTTGAGTGAGCATCTCTGGCCCCTACCTTCCCAGCTGATGAAGACAGGTATGAGTGAAAATGTGGGGATCCTGTCTTTCCTCCAGCTCATTCGCATGCTTTCAAATCATCTTCCATTTCCTCTCTTGCAAGCTTTTTTCCTGATTCTCCACTACCTTAAAAAAAAACACAAACCAAAACAGTTTCCTGAAAATGGATCATAAGGTTCTTCAAACTCACTAAAACCATCTTTTAAAACAGTCCAGTGATTTCCAGTGAGTGGCCTCCTCCATCCTCACATAAACCCAAAAGGCACCTTTATTATTGCCAAAAGCATAGGCTAAATGCAAGAGCAAAAGACAGTGCTGGGGATGGCAGCATTTTCACTTCGGGGATATAGCACACGATAATTTGTTGATCTTTTTAAAGCATGCGATTCAGTCCATTAATGAAACATATTTAAACCATATAAAGTGTATTATGCAATATTTGTATGACAAAACTAATTTACTGTAACACCATCAATAGAAAAGTAGTGTAAATGATATGATAGGTGCACACTCGTCGATTACGTTACATAAATGAATGTTTGGTATGAAATGTGATACACACATATAAGCAACTAAGGGAAAAGACATCTAAGATAGCTTACAGAAATTAAATTATTTCCCAGCTAATATATGTGGTTTTGAACGAGAACAGGATTTTTTTTTTTTTTTTGCTACAAACTCAGTCACAGATACATAAACTTGCCTTGTGTGTGTATCAGAAACCCACCTTTTTTGTTCACACAGACCTGAGTAGTGGATTGTGCCATGCAGATTTCACGTTATGCTCTGCCTATCTTGCCATGTGATAAAAGAAGAATGTATAATGGCAGTATTTATTTAGGGGATGGGAGCAGCGGCAACATCTACACTGTAATGTTATGGTGCTCTAAGCAGCTTGCCACGGCCACCGAGGGTCCGCTCAGATCTCCCAGTGCAGACATGCGGTGATGAGCCACCACTGGAGAGGCAGAGGAGGGGAGGGAGCCAGGGAGGTCACTTGGCAGAAGCCTATAAAAACTCACTGGAGGTAGCCATACTCAGTCCCGTGGCTCATAGCCACAGAAACCTGTTAAAATTCATGTATTTAAAGGCAGTTATTTTACAGGATGCTTAACACTTTGCCAGCACAGCACAGAGGAAGAAACTGAAGGTGGCAAGAAAGAAAAACACTCCTCATATTATTCCACCAGCCCTTCTCAGAAGACTGTAAATGATATTGGCTGCATATTTTCCCAGCTTGTCTCCTGCCACTTAGGGATTCCTCTTGAAAGATATTCCCTCAAGGATTCTGTCTGGAATAGTTTAACATCCTCCATTGTAGCCCCTGAGCTACAGAGCTGAAGGCATGTAAGCCATTGCCACTGGCCCATACATACATCACACGCCATCAAGTTGCCTCTTCCTCCTATTGAGCTCTCAATTGACTTCATCATCCCCCAACAATACCTTGCTAATAGAGTTCAAGTGTTTTGTAAATCAATGTCCTTTTATTGTAAGTGATAAACATAACAATAGACAGGAGATGAACAATAGAGACAGTAGAGATAAGCACCAGGGTGCCGCCTGATAATCACTCAAGGCAATACTATATCACGATCACCTACTCTCAAGTCAGTACTGCCTTCCCCATCCTCACCCAAAATGGCAGTACACCCACATGCTAAAAGTGAACTTCACAAATTTTATGTACCAAAAATCAAACAGGAGAGGTAGTCTAGTATAGTTTTCTTGTTGAGCTTAAGCCATATTATGAGACACTTCCACTTGCCTCTCTGCTTTCCACAGACCTACTCCACACCCTCTGTGACTATCTGCTACTTGTTGCCTCCTTTAGCAGGAAGAGAGCACTGCATTTCATCAGCCTGGAAAAGAAAAGACAGACAGGGACAGCTAGTGTCTTAATTAGCATCATGAATATCAACGGGGTGATTGGGGAAGGGACAAAGTCCTTACTAACACCTTTGCCAAATGTTTTCTGAATTGCCTGAATGCTCTTCTCCAGCCCCGGCTGATGGCACTGAGGCTTTCCCAGAGACCTGCTACAACATGGGAGTTATTAGCTCCCAGTTATCTCCCTGACAGGTGGGTGAAAATGACAAAAAATAGCACCCACGGTCAATTAGGAACTTGGAATGAGTGCATATGGAGACCCCTGTATATTTTCTCCCTGAAAATCCACAGCTTCAAGGACATGATGGGCCCTGAGGTTTTAGTTTCATTGATGGCCAATGTAACAACCAGATTCACCAAATTGTACCTCTGCCCTGCAAACACAGCACTCACAAGCAGTTAACACTTAATTCCTCTCATGCATGTTCTCCACCCTTGGGCATAGGCACTTTCAGTGCCCTTCCCATAGCAGCAGGGTATATCCTGACCTAAAAATGGGAAAGGGCTTAATTACTCAATCTTCATCCATGCAGATGATGATAGGCTCAGGAATGAGACAGCCAAATAAATTAATAGATTAAACAAAGCAAACGTCAGTGTTTGAACCTCAGCTCCCCTATTATGATGAGAGCTGGTGTGCTGCCAGGGCCCCAAGAGCATCCCTGCTTCCGGAGGTCTGGCTGCAGGGTTCAAGGTCCCTTTGGTGGCTGTGGGGAGAGGCTGCCAGGCAGCACTGCCGGGAGCCCCAGCAAGGGCTGACCCCCCTTTCCCATGGGAGATGCTTTGGGCCAAGCCTCTACCATTTGCCTCCCACCTGAGCTTGACCATCCAAGGGCTGCGTCTGACCATAGTTCTCCTCACTGGGCCTGATCCTGGCCCCCATCCACAGGCTGACATCTCAGCCTGGCCATATCCCTGTGCCCAGTGCTCCCCAGCCTGCCCTGGTCCCTGGCTGGGGGCGGTGGAGTGGTTCTGTCTGGGAGGCCCTGCCCTGCCTGCTCCGGGGGAGCCCCGGCTGCTCTCAGCACCCTGATGCACAGCGTGGTCACACTGCTGACGTTTCTAATGAGGCATGGCTGCAGTAAGTGAGATCGAGGACATTGGTTATCCATGTGTGGTGCACTTCCACCCTGCCACGCAGAGAGAAGAGCTGGGACACAACAAGGGGGCTCAGAGTCAGGCACTGCACCAATAACATTTTTTGGATTAGCAGAATCAACCACCTTGTTTCTCAGCAGTTCACAGTTTTAGCTAACTGCTAGGTAGGTTTGGAAAGACAAAAGCATTAGTATGTGGCTTGTGCTAATACAGGTATATCTGAAGCCACCAGATGCAACAGCAGACAGACCATCACTGAAATAGTACAGCCCAGTGTCCATATTTCAAAAGAGACTGCGAAAAAAATTGGAAGGTTCCTAAAGAGAATGATAGGAATGGCATAAAATCTGCCTTACAGAGAGCCTGAAAAGACTGTATTACTTCACAGGGAGAAGTGTCTTTAATTTGGTATACAAACATACAAAACAATCCAATGGCTAGAAGCCAAAGCTTCAACTTCAGATTAGCAATAAGGGGCACAGCAAGGGGAATAACTTACCAAATGCAGAAACAGATTTTCCACGATTTGAAGTACATAAATGAGCATTAGAAACTTTCCAGTGTCCTCTGTCTTGACCCAAGCTTGGGACTAAACTATGAAGCGTCACTGTGAAAGTTCGATGTTTTCTGCTACACCTGTGAGCAGAGAAGATAATTCAAATGGGCTGCTCCAGATGTCAATATACAGCTATTAAATAATTTTTTTTCCCAGGAGTTTGACAATAAAATGTTATTTTATTCTTTTATAAGAGTAAATATATTTTACCAAATTGGGGTAAAACTGTTGGAAATTACAATGCCCTTGATCCTAGTTTAAGGAAGAAAAGAGAAGAGAAAAGCAACAGGAGGTGATCCTTCCCCTATACTCAGCACTGATGAGGCCACATTTGGAGTACTGTACCCAGTTTTGGGCTCCCCAGTACAAGAGAGACATGGACATGCTGGAGACAGCCCAATGAAGGGCCACGAAGGTGATGAAGGGACTGGAGGATCTCTCCTGTGAGGAAAGAGAGCTGGGGCTGTTTAGCCTGAGGAAGAGAAGGCTCTGGGGGATCTCATCAATATACCTGAAGGGAGGGTGCAAAGAGGACGGAGACAGGCTCTTTTCAGTGGTGCCCAGTGACAGGACCAGAGGCAATGGACACAACCTGAAACACTGGAGGGTCCTCTGAACATCAGGAATCACTTTTTGACTGTGAGGGTGACCAAGCACTGGCATAGGTTGACCAGAGAGGTTGTGGAGTCTCCACCCTTGGAGATATTCAAAACCCGTCTGGACGTGGTCCTGGGCAACCAGCTCTAGGTGGCCCTGCTTGAGCAGAGGGTTGAACCAGATGATCTCCAGAGGTCCCTTCCCACCTCAACTGTTCTGTGATTCTGTGATTCTGAGAAGAGACAAGACTGAGTGGGTCATGAAGCAGTGAAACAAACTTGTGATAGCCACCAGCATTGCTTGCATATATTTTTGAAAATGATATTGCATGACTATTTTTTTACTTGTATCACAGATGTTTTTTTTCCCTCTGGTCTGTGGAGCTAGACTTTGCTCTGAGTTTTATCAGTAGAGTCTGAAGCCAGATCACTCCAAAGAACATGTGATCTGGTGTCCTTCCACCAAAGATCTACCTTTTGATACAGTGGCATTTGACGCTCAGGAGAGAATGAAATGAGCCTATGTGAAACATCCAGCCAGTCTCTGGACTTAAAACATCAGACCCTGTTCTAACGTAAAACATCAGACCCTGTTCTAACACTAAAAGGGTTAAGCCTTGTTTTCTGTTAAATTAACAGAAATGCTGTTACTATTTCCTCCTTGCTTGCCAGTGTGGTTTCCTCTGCAGTAATATCTGTGACACCACAGAATTTTTCAAGACCTAATTAGTGATGTTAGAAGAGAATGTTAGCTCACCAGGCAGTTTGGGGAATAACGTAATTTTTATATATGTGTGTGTGTATATATATATGTTTGTCAAGCATCTTGAATCTTCCTTACGTCCTCATGAGTCTTGTGTGGTAGCAGCCCTGGAATGCAAAAATCATCTGGGGAATTCCTCATCGCTAAGTTTAGCGCTAAAGAGCTAATGGCTTCAGTATGTTGTATTGTTTAGATGTGAGGTTAAATTCAGAGATCAGACTCAGTTTGTTTTCTGGAAAACCAGTCTAAATACAGTTAGGGTGTGCAAGTTCCATTTTTGACTGCCCTGCATTGGACCCTGGAGGCAGAACCCTGGAAAGTGCCGAACAATTTGTTTAGCAGAGCAATAGCTTGGGTAAGAAAGAAAAAGGCATTAACTCAGTTTTTCATTTCTAATTCTCCAATCACTAAAACATTATCTGTCACCAGAAGAAGGAGCACTGGTTTTAAGGAAAAGTACATTCACTGAATTCTCCAGAAAAACAGAGCTTACGTGTAAATTTAATTCTCACTTCTTCAAAGGACCCAGCTTATGTAAACTGGCTTATACAAATCAAAAGGTGCAAAGGATCTAGATCACTGTAGTTCCCTAAAATCAGACATGTCCCACTTTAATTTAGTTTTATAAATTGTTATAACTAGAATTTACTTTCCAACCCATGTTAATGGCTTTCTGCCTTTGTTCAACCCTTTTTAATCTCCTGACCTGTTTTCAATGGATAAGAAATTGCCTTTTGGTCATATTCTCACATCACTGAAGTGACTGATGAGTTTAGCCAGAATCGTGTGCTTTCAGAATACAAGAGCTGAAATATGCTGTTAATGGCTATAGCTGTGCCTAGAAAGACTGTGAACTAAAACCAGAGTTGTGCAATCTACTAGTATTAAAAAAAAAAAAAAAAAGTAATTACTGTCACTGGAAATAGCTGGCCACCACTGGGAAACAGAAAGTAAAAATAATTATTTTTAGCTGTATTTTTGCATCCCGGGCAAAAGACAGTTACGTCAATAATAAAGAAAATAGATCACTCAAATAGAGTCTTCTATGACCTGTGCCAGTTTCCAATAATGAAATAAGTTTATCAACAAATATTGGAAAATCAGCAAAAGATATAAACCCGTATCTCCACCTGCTTTCTTTTACCCAGCCTTGGTAAACTCACCAGAACAGTCAAATACAATGATGTGAAGATAATCTGGGAGTTAAAGAAAGCAGTTCCCATAATACAGCAGCACCAATTACTCCACACCTTTGCCAGACCAGCTGGTATTTTAGATGTCTTCTCTTGGGTAATCTGAGAATGTTCACTAAACCTACAGCACCAAATATTGATTTCTGATCTCTCTTGCAAGGCCTCGCGATGCCTTATATGTACTTAGCATAACCTTTGAATATGCTAATGAACACTAGTGCAAGGGGGTAGCACTTTCAAAAATAGCACTGTGTCCTCTGAACTCCAGACATTCCTACCCATAACATCCTCCTTCCTCCTGCTGGCTGCTAACTGGCAGTGGTCTCTCCTCTGTACCAAAACCAGTCAAGAGTGTCAGCCAAACCACTTAAGTACTGAAGCCACTGAGGCTCATGCAGATCTTACCTTCTTGCTGGGACAATCAGCTTCTTAGAGAAGGAGGAAGGGAGCAACAGCATCCTCTGGTTTGAGATAACTTCAGTGCAACGCTCCAGCGCATACAGCACCCAGCCTCCTGCTGCTGCACACAACTGGCAGCAATCTCTTCTCACAAGAGTGAGATTTTCACTTTCAAAGGTGCACATCCTAAACATTTTGTAATATGAAAATTTAGGCAGACTTTGTGATTCCCATAGGTTATTTATGATTTTGCTTCTGTGAGTTACACGACATTATTTTGGGTAATGGAAAGCGTGCTCCTTGTGCACCTGCTCCATCACTATCCTCAGCTCCTGCCATAGCCCCTGCAGTCGAGGGCAGCCCCTGCAGGTTCCAGGGCTGGGATCTAGATCAACTCGCCATCCATCTGGACTGGGCAGTAAACGGAAAAGGGATTTTGCTCCCATATCCAAAGTCCTGCACTGAGCACTCAGCTAGGGCTGAGACTTGGGCCAAGACATACTATTAATAACTGCAGATTTTGAAAGAGTTGAGGCAAAACATCAGTTGATTAAAAAACTCTTACATAACATTTCTCCATGCTAAGCAGAAGTACAATATGGCAGTGAAACTGGGAACTTAAGCATTTCTAAAGAGATTACCTACTGTTTAATGCAGGATACTTTTAACAATGAAGAAAAATCTATGCAAGTTCATTTTTCTAAAGACACTGTCATTTTCTACAAGCAAGACATACTGCATTTTACTATTTTATGTCCACTGGTGCTATTCTATCATTCTGTAGAAAAAATCATCTACAGAATTGTCAATTTCTTTTTGTGGTAAGGAAAAAATAAGTTTCCACATTAAATTAAGACAGATTAAGATTGCATATTTTAAAAAAAACGTTCCCTTCTGATGCTATCTGAAAACAGCAGCAGGCTGCACCATCCATTACAAATTTTTTTACATTTAAAATATCGTATGGGTAGTAATGGTAGCTGACAACAGTAGTTTAAACCAGTTATGTTATATACCGAAATGGGAAGTCAGAAGTACATAAAAAAAACAGAAAGCAAAACAAAAAAAAAATCCATAAACTGCATTCTAATGTGACAAGAAAAGATTAGGCTTTATAATGACAAAGACCAAGCAGAATACGAATATGTCCTGGTTTGGCCCAAACCAGGCCAATTAGTCTTAGAGAAACCAAGGTCACTGCTAAATTCCTCACTGCTTACGAGTGAAGAGCCAAAGGGGGGTCGCAGCTGCAGGGGGGGAGCAGACAGGGCAGGTGACCCAAGACTGACCAACAAGGTATTCCATCCCACACACGTCATTCTCACTTTCCTATTTATCACTAACCCACTGCCTCCTGGAGGTGGGGCCCAGGAGGGAGGGGCCCTCCTGTCTCCCACTGATTGGTACCAGCTTTGCCAATTTTCCAGTTAAAAGCCTGCAGGTGTGATGGCAGGGAGAGCTATTGCATTTTGCCCTCTGCCTGTGCTGGGGGGGAGCTACTGCATTTTCCCCTCTGCCCATGCTGGGGGAGCAACTTTGCCTGAGGAGGATTTCCAAGCTCTTGATCTTGTTTTTGTATATATTTGTATATATTTGATTATTTCTATTATTCTTATTATACTCTTTTTCATTACTATAGTTTATTAAAACTGTTTTAACTTTCCAACTCATAAGTCTCTCTCCCTTTTCCCTTTCCTTTTCCCTTCAGGTGGGGGGGGGGAGGGTTAACAGAGAGCATCTGCCACAGGTTTAGTAGCCGGCCCAGCTCTAAACCGTGACAGAATACTAGCAACTTTTTTAGTCAGTGTGCACTATGAATGCAGGGCTTTGGGCATAACACAAAAGTTGTTTCATAATGACAAAATTTCTTTCACCTCAAGGTGAATTTGATGCTGAAATACATTTCTGTGAAGAATACTGTGGTTCTTGTAAAAACTGAGATAATCATAATGACTCTTTAATTATTAGCAGAGAGTTATGACAAAATATGTCTACACCCAGTGTTGCTAATAGCACCTGGTTGATGTAGGTCTTTGTTCCCTCCACACAGCTCAAGTCGCATGAGGATAACATTGACCTTATTTCAAGGAAGAATTATTCATGTCACTTCTTTTAGTTGTAGAGGTTGTTCACCCAGTCATGCCTGACTGAAATAGAAAGGATGGATTTACAAATTCAGTGCCAGACACACCGAGTCAACAAAGTACTTTATTTAATCTGTAAAATTAGTTCCAGAGCTACAAAAGGCAGAGGAAGAGACAGATCCAGCATGCCCACTGGAAGAACTCTAATATCGTTTAGGACCTCAAGCAGTCACCTGTCAACTTCTATAGTCTCTTCTCCTCTGCAGACTTTTTCTCTCCATCCCTAATATAATCCATGTACTTGTCTAGCCCCACTGCTCCATTAGTCTTTTTTTTTCTTTCCACTTCCACTATCATCTCTGTACTACCATCTCTCACACAGCCCAGCCTCTTAGCCCTCTCAAGTCCTTATTTTTCTCCCCCAACAGAACCTCTGAAAATCTGACATTCGTGAAGATCCCTTCATAAGATTGCTCTCTGAAAAGTACACTTATTCCCAACCCCCCAGTCACCAATCCTTCTCTTTTCTTTAAACTCCAGGGAAAGGAGAGAGAAACTCTGACATGTCAAGGTGACAAAGGAAAGCTATGTTTAAGCCGACAATTAAATACAGGATATCTACAGTGTTCACAAGAGGACATCCTTCATGTCTTCCAAGCCCCCTTCCACTCTTCCTTAAGTCCATTCTTACTGCTACTTGGAATTTAGCCAGGGCAAGTACTTGTAAAACAAATGGTCCAAATTATAAGAAGTCTAAATCTTTTCAGTCCTAAGTGTCAAATGAAAGATATGCCTGTCTAGCGGGTAATGCTGCTTACACTTGGGACACAGGCCTTGTGATAACTCAGACTATACACTCCTAAATCCCTGCTTGAATCTAGCCCCAAGAGAAGAAAGTATATTAGCCTACTTTCATTCTGAGTAAGAGTATCCATGCAGGAGGATAAATAACGTTCAACCACTGCACTTTGGAGTGTCATTCAGATTAGTCAAATATTCCTATATACAGGAGCTTTAATGGATTTTCCATGCAGGTACTTGTCCAGTCAAGCCCTCTTCAGCATTAGAGGTGTGCTTTATATCATAAGACACCTTATTTTGCAGATATATTTTCTGTGTTGTTCACTTGCGGTAAGATATGCTATGGGGCATAACACTGTGTGCCAGTCATCTTAATGGTTATTAAGTGATTCATAAAGGTTAGCAAATGACAAGAATTCCTTGTTACGTCACACACCATTACTTGTATGGATATGACAGTAGCCAGTGCTTCTACTCACATTTTAGTCCAATGTGACTGCTGCAATGATACGTAAGCAGTAATAGGTAATAACTACCCCATGACAAGCTTATTTTGTAGAGCCTGAGAACCCAAGCAATGAAGGAATTAGCAGCACTGCTTTTATAGTCCATGTTTGTACTGGTATGGTAAGTAGCTCAACTGACAAAATGGCAGTATTTCACTAAAGTATCTTTCTATGCATCCATTTCCATGTTTATTCCATTACCATTCACTAATACAGGAAATAACTGTGAGACTGAGATTTTCTTTCAAATAAAGTTGTGCATTGTTGACTTTATTTTAGCTTTGCTGTAGTTACGCTAACAAAAACAAGTATGTGAGCTATGAATGCTCTTGTCATAGCCATTATCTTTCTCCTGATGGCTTTTTGAGTTCAACACGGACTATTTACATGTAGCTTTTGGAAGCACAGAAATAAGGGCAGGAAAGGACCTCAGGAGGTCACCCATTGCCTCTCCCTGCTGCAGGGCAGAGCCAAACAGCTAAACCACAGCTAAACAGATCTGAGTTCTCCCTAGCTGTTAACATCTGACCCATGTCCACACAATAGCTGCTGGTGGCTGTTTACCTCAGCTTCAAGATGTGATCTATTTATAGATGCTGTGACTTTTAATAGATGACGTGATCCATACCATGCATTGCATGTATAGCTCTTTTCATTCCATGCTCTTACTGTCTCCTTTCACAATGCTCTGTGTCCTCCACAGGTCTGAAAATCTACACGTTGCAGTAGAAAGAAGGACATTTCCACCGTCCCTCTATCCAATGCTATGATCTGCAAATAGTTTACATCAGCCTCTGTGTTCTCTGATAAATCCTCTGCTTTCACAACCCTGCAAGTTGTGAGCAGGTATAAATAGCAACACATGATATTGCATCTTGAAAAAGCCACAAAACTTCCCAAGAAACTGATTGCCCAACTGAAAATGCAGGAAAAAGGGCAAAACTAACCTTAAAGTACCAGGCAAACAAAACGTATGAGACTTTGTTTCCTGCTTTCTTTCATTTGCAAAGCACTCAGACACAAGTGTTGTTTCTAAAATAAACTTTGCTGAAGGTCCACAGAGCTTTCCTTGAAAATCCTTTTGCACAGTGGGAACTCCACTGGGAGAATGTGACTTGGACAGGGAAGTGGTCTCAAAGCTGGTGGTCTGTGTTCTAGCAATACATTACCTATCCAAATGTTGGGTTTTTTCCCCTGAGGCGTTCATCATCTTCATACTGCCAGGTATCATTAAAATTGCTATGGAAAGGCACATATGTAATTGTAGGAACTTGTGTGTAACTATATAGAATTTATCCACAGCAAAACGTGCAGCACAGGAGCAAAATTCTACTCACTGAGCAGGAATTTTGCCAGCAAGACTGGGATTTCATCCTCAAGACTGCCCCTCCCTTCAGAGTTACAGATGAGGTAGGAAAGTATTACTAGCTTCGCTTCAGAAGGGGAATATCAGACAACGAGCAAATTGCTCTATCACTGTTGCTGAGTGGGTCTCAGTAATAACTCCAGCTCATTGCCCTAGAAACCTTGTCCTTGTGCCTTTTCTGACAGAATAGCGTTAGCAAATTCTACACTTTAAAACCTTGTGTGGGTTTTTGTGGTTTTTTTTCCCCTCTGGGTGGGAGTTATCCGGTGCAATGTGCTTACACGATATAACCAACAATGAACCTTAACTAGGGTAATCCCAGGGAGAAGAGCCTAACGGTGTAGAACAGATTTAGAATAACCAGAAAGGGTACAGATCTGAAGTGTAAGGACATATCTCAAGTGCTCCAAATACACAGGGTCTTTTAACCTATTGGAAGTTATGAGCTTCAACCCACT
Source organism: Nyctibius grandis (assembly GCF_013368605.1). Taxonomy (NCBI): domain Eukaryota; kingdom Metazoa; phylum Chordata; class Aves; order Nyctibiiformes; family Nyctibiidae; genus Nyctibius; species Nyctibius grandis. Next base: position 43,729,652 of record NC_090661.1, read on the forward strand.
GTGTAGTAAGAAAAAAAAAAAAACATAGAACCACAGAATCATTTAGGTTGGAAAAGACCTTTAAGATCATCGAGTCCAACTGTAAACCTAACACTGCCAAGTCCACCACTAAACCATACGAACTCTACTCCCTGCTTATAAAGGAAAGCCTCATAACCACCTTGACAGAACTTGTACCCAAATGCCCTCAAACTTGTACAGCCTTGCTCTGTACAGAACATGCCTCACAACAAATGTCAGAGGTTAAGAATGAGAAGTAGGATTTGATTTACACTACAGAAATAGAAACTTAGAAAGATTCAATGACCAAGGTATTCATTTCCAGATGTAAAAATTCCAGAACTACAGTTCATTCCCACCTCAGGATGGTGCCCTATGACATGCTGTGTTATAATATGTCCCAGGTTAGGACAGCATAGTAGATTCACTGGGGAAAACCAGCTTCGTTCCCATTCAGGTCTGAAGAATCTAGAGCCTGATCTTGGGAACAGTTACTGAAATAACTGACTCCCACATCTATGAACAAAGTTGCTCCTATGAGCAAAGTTGCTCCGTGTTTTTAGCACCAAGTCCAAATCTTGATGTGCCAAAGACAAAAATGCACTGGATGATATACTGGAAAGAGTTGATTCTCAGCACCAAACTCTAAACAGTTAAGTCATGCTAAAAATATTTCCAGGGCTACTCACAGATAGCAGACACATCTCTAATTGCCTGTTAGCATAAGGACATGAAGAGGAGCATGTTTCCAGCTCTTCATCATCAGAAAGTGATTGAGACAATGTCCTAAATTCCAGTATTACAACTGGAATGGATGCAATCGTAGGACCCAATGCATATGAATCATCCCACCAGACAAATCCTGACTCTTCACTCTGTTCAGTTCCTTTTCAGGCAAAGTTCCCCTTCACATTAACGTGACTACTTTCACAAGGGAAGGTCATAAATGTAAGAGTCATTGCGCTGCTCCTAAAGATAGATCATGGCCCTTAAGTACACATTTTTCAGAGAACAGATAAGTAACAGACGACGTAACAGAGCTGATTGAAGAAAATATTTTTTGGCACAAGAAATTAAATGGAGTGAATTAACTTTATGGATCAAAACCCAGTAAAGCACAGGAGGCCTACTGAAGAATTGATGTTTTCATTATTGAATGCTTCTGCTAACAAGAATGTAACATACAACCTGAACAAGAACAAGCTAAATTCTTTGTTACGCAAATAAGATCAATTAACTTCATTGGGATTGCTTCTAAGAATGGTAATTTTAGATGATTTAGAAAAGTTTAGCTGAAATCAAAAACTTTCCTTAGATTTTAATGACCCGGAAGAGTTATGTATAGCAATCCTAAGAAGGAGTACCTAAAACAGCTAGATAGACCATCTATAACAAATGCATACTGTCAAATTAAAAGCAACCAGGAAATCTGGCCACATCATGGATTTCCAAGTCTCAAGCTTAGGAAGATGGAGACACCAAGGAGCTATTTGCCCAGCTAAGCACATGTAGTGTGGCTTCCAGGAGAGGCTAACACCAAAAGGGAATGGAACTTGCTGGAAGCATGTTGAACAGTTGGGTTGGGAACAGAACTGTGATTTTAACTGCTGCCAGTGGAAGTCTTAATAGATGCTGTTCTTCCTTGTTCTGCAGCTGTTTTCCTACGTACAGATATGTATATACCTGTCACAGCAGCACCGCTCTTAGGAAGGGAGACTAAAGCAGTGGTTCCAGAGTGTTACAGAGTATGGTAAAAACTGAGGTTTGTGCAGAAAGGGATTTGTGATTTTCAGAAAGAAAGGAGGTGACGGCACAATATTTGCAGAGGATGCTCAGCTTTGTAATGATATGGTCAGAAGGGACTATGAGTGTGCAATTTGGCTGAGGGTATACAGTGTGATGGACCGAGATCATACTTCTTTCCTTGGCTGTACCTGTCTCCCAGGTTGCAGACATCTCCCACACCAGGGCTTCTAGCCTTGCCCTGAGCAGGTCTCATCAATAAGGATTTGGAACTGCCTGTGGCATTCAATGACTCATCTTATATAATGACTCAGTGTTGCAAGCTGATGGAGCTTAGCCAGACAGCAACAGTGGAAAGTTTTCAATACTTTTTTTTTTTTTTACAGACAAGATTTTTGAGACTACCATCTACTCCTCTGCTCACAGATCCCTGTTCAGAGCCCACTGACCATCCATTTCACAGATCTCACTGCAGGGTGCTTCAGTTTTGAAAATTGCTCAGTTCCCACAGTGATTCTATTCCTAGCATGTGAACGACATAGCTACAGCATTCTTCCTGGGGGATGTCCCTCAGAGCATATGATGTTTTAAGGCAAAGATGAAGACCTGAGAACCACAATCAAATGATCAGATGAGAACTTACAAGACTGTCCTTAGGAGGAAGTATGATGCACAAAAGCAATTTGCTGATTTTATAACCATAACATTTATGATATTTGTGTTGCAAGGCAAAACTCTGCATAACAGACATTGGGTAATGTAGGTTCAGTGGAAGCTGTGCTACCCATGTCTAACCATTTACCTCCCTATTACGCTGTAATAATCATGTTACCCAGGGACAGGCCTCCCGGAAGTACAGGCAGGCTTTGTGTGATAGATTGCAGATATTGATGCAGAAAAGCAAGACCACCAAACCTTTGCACTTGTCAATATTTGTACTCCAGTAGTTGGTGACTAATGGCTTAACACATTGATTCTTGTTGCCACCCTCCCCCTGTCTTCCAGGAAAAATAAGATTCAGTTTCCCAACTCAGGAGATTAGAAAAAAATCGAAAAATGCAGCCCAGCCCCAGACTCCAAAATAAATACTCTTTATTCTCACAAAGTCCTTTGCATCCAAATACACCCAAGGCTTTTATTAAAAACAAAACCAAAAAAACCCCACCCACTACCAGAAACAAACCCAGCAAGGACAGTGATGTCTACTTTAGAGGCAAAGCCTTAGTGTTTTGCTTGAGTTCACACAGGAGGTTTCTACTTGACCTGGAACCAGAGCCCCAGACTCACATTTCAGTACCCTGTCAGCTAGGTCAGTACAACCTACCTAGTACTTCCCCATCCAGCTCTTGCCTGCAGGTGTTTGCATCCAACTTGCAGCCATTTCTTGGCAGAGGTGGGGAGGGGAGGTTCAAGCAGCATGCTTAGTAGCAAAGTATCACCTCCTGCATCTCTGAATAGCATTGCACCAGCTTAGAGGAGCTGCTGTCACCACTTCCACTTAAGTAAAAGATGAAGTAAACACAAACCAAATTCATCCTGTGTATGAGCATGATCAGCACAGGCATGCTTCTGCAAAACAGCCTGCGAAGGGTCAAAGACCTGGAGTTCAACTCCTTTGACTACCAAGATCAGGCCCGGTCTTCTCACCCACTGAGCTTAGCATATATCACTACAGATCATTTTACTCCTCCTGTTTATGAAAATGGCTGTTTTTATTAAGTAGGAACTCTCTTCTTGGCAAAACCAGACAGACCTGTATTGCATTAAGCAGGCAGTCACATTTCATGCTATGCCAGGGTGGAACTCACCAACAATTAGAATTTGATTTCCTTAACAAACCTCTGAAAGTATGCGGTTTCAGTTTCACATTTTATAGCTCTCTGTTTGAAAAGGAAAAAAGAGAGTTGGGAAGAGGAAAACAAACAAGGCCCAAGAAATCATTAAATTCTCTTATGCCATGAGTTTTCTGCCAAGACTATCCACAGAAACAGAAGCAAAGGAAGGACATAGATAATGAAGTGGTGCTTCTGCAGACTCTCCCTTTAAAAAATAGTCTCTTCCAAGAAGTCTTAGCACAATTCTTAGTTTATGGCAAGATTATGGCAAGATTACAGCAAGAATACTGTGCATCCCTTCAGCTCAAGGGTCCCATTTCTTAGGTCTGGCACAGCCAAGAGACCCTGTGTAAAATATCTTCCCCCGGCCCATGCACAGACCCAGAGAGGGCTGATGCATTTCACATAACAAGGGTCCAGGTAAAATCCACAGATGTTAGAAGCCAGAACCGGAACTCAGAACAACCATCTTCAAGAGTATCTCTAGCATTGGGCTGCAGCAGGACAGACTTTCAGCCTACATTTATTTGTTCATATACAATCACTTGCTTACTTAATTGGCTGTCATAATTACCTTTACAGATGCACTTACATAAGCATAAATCAAAAAGGCTACTTACTTTTTTTAATGAAAACTTTTCTCCAATAAAAAATTGATATTTCAATGGAAATGTGTTTTTTTTTCTTTTCTTTCTTTCTTTGTGGAAAAGAAGAAGAATTTTTCAAAGAAAAGATTTGCCAGTTTTTGCTGGAAATCATTTTTTCCAGATTTAGGTGAAATAAATTTACAAATCATTATTTTGTCTCAAAACTTACCCAAATCTGAGGGGTTTGGGAGGATTCTTTTACAGAAAACCACCTGAATACATAGGATTGTGGCTTCTTTCCTTTTCCTATTATTTTTAAAAGGTTTTCCATAGAAAGCACTTACAGATTTGCCAGAAAGATAATGCCTGTGAGTATATCGGCCACACCCCACAGTGGACAACAAAGTGTGCTGGTTTTGGCTGGGGTAGAGTTAATTTTCTTCATAGTAGCTAGTACAGGGCTGTGTTTTGGATTTGTGCTAGAAACAGTGTTGATAATTCAGGGATGTTTTAACTATTGCTGAGCAGGGCTTACACAGAGTTCAAGGCCTTTTCTGCTCCTCACAGCACCCTACCAGCGAGTAGGCTGGGGGTGCACAAGAAGTCAGGAGGGGACGCAGCTGGGATAGCTGACCCCAAGTGACCAGAGGGATGTTCCATACCATATGGTGTCATGCTCAGCAACAAACTAGGGGGAAGGTTGGCTGGGCTGCTGCTGCTCAGGGGCTGCCTAGGCTTCGTCAGTTCATAGTGAGCAACTATTTTCATTTGTGTAACCTTTCTCGGGTTTTATTTCTCTCTTTGTTATTTTCCTTTTCATTACAATTTATTATTATTATTATTTTATTTTATTTCAATTATTAAACTGTTCTTATCTCAACCTATGAGTTTTCTCACTTTTACCCTTCCAATTCTCTTCCCGCCCTGCTCCTGCTGCGGGGTGGGGGGAAGTGAGCGAGCAGCTGTGTGGTGCTTAGTTGCTGGCTGGGGTTAAACCACAACACAAAGATATTACTATTCCTAATATTGGGGCTTGGAACTAGATGATCTTTAAGGTCCCTTTCCAACCCAAACCATTCTATGATTCTAATGCTAGCTTTAGGGCTTCTAAGATAGACATCTTATACTGGAAACAGCAACATTTAGCTAAAAGTCCTCTGCATGAACTGCAAAAATCTGGTCAGGTAGCAGAGTGAAACAACTAAGTTATGTGAAGTGGCAGAAAGCCATTGGTCAGGCTCCAAGATGATCGGGTGCTTCAGTTAAAAAACAAAATACCTGACCACTGAAGCTGTTACAAGATATTGCCAAAATAAACCACAATTATTTATTCAGACGATGTTCCTTGGCTTTCCTTTCAGGAAAACTGCCAGAAAATAAATGAAGTATTCACTGAATCAACAACCCAGAAAGGACACTTAAAGAAAGATCTGAAGTTGGAATACGCAACACGCTTCATTTAATTAAGCAATATAGTTAGATAAAGACTTGTTTTTCTTTAGCTTACTGAGATTGCTTTTTACCATTTAAAATTTAACAGCCTTATTTAGAATGAAAACAATTAAATAGTGCAGTGAATTATGCCACCAACAAGAAAAGGCATCCAAAATAATCTTTTTATTTCCATTTATGAGAAATATTTTCATCTCCAATTTCTCTCTTTCTTATCAGGGCTACTTGGCCAGTTTAGCCTTTAGTGATTTTGCCACGTGATTTATTATACACAAGGGACAATGGAGCTGGTCATTACCTTTTAACTGTCTGGGTTTTTTTCATTAAATATGTACCTAAGAGTTTGGGTTATGGGTACAATAAATATGAATAGGGGGCAGTGGTTTGGGGTTCATCAGCCATCATCACTGTGGAAACACACGATGTCAAAAGCTGGGCAGCTTGAGGTATGAGTTCTGGGTGCTAACAACTGCTGCCTCGCATGGGAAATGTATGGGAATACTCTAAGACTGACTTGCCTTGGGCCACCTTCTGAGAGATGGGCACCAGTGGAAACCAGGTCCCCTGTCCTTTGCTGCCAGGATCCATCAGCTTTGTCAGAATTCAGGCAAGAAGTACAGGGGAGGCTGTAGGAAGGGTGGAATGGTGGCAGTGACAACCATGGGGAGACAAATGGGGAGGGTCACTTAGAGAAAGGCACACAGTATCTCAGGGTATAAGACCTGAGAGCCCATGGGATGCCTGCTTTTAACGGCCACGTGTGTGTCACTGTATGCTTGAAGTAAGACAGTCACTGAAACAGAAAGTTGCCCAGTTGCTGTAACTGCTGTAGTGTTAAAATACTTTCTGTCTAGAATAATTTAACGGATACATCTGACAGGACAACCTGTTTTTTAATGCCTAAAGCCTGACTAATGCAAACCATATGAAAACAAGTTAAATTACAAGGTACACTGTCTACAGTTTATGTGTTAGTTAAGTAGATTAGCTCATACCTACAAAAATAGTGACATAGCTCTCTCCCCCTACCTCTTTCCTGAGGAGCACAATTGATATAACCCTGTACGTGATTTTCAGTAACTGTCTCATGTCAAATGAAACTCACAAAATTGTCTCATTAAACCTGACTAACATTTGGGTCTAAAGCACTCCAAATGAAGTGTGAGCCAATTTCTCTGTAAAAGACCTATTAACAATGAGAGAAAACATGAATAGAGAAGTTTTGAAGAACTCTAACTTGCTTTCTGTTGCTAAGGGATACACTTCCTTGGTATACCCCCATGTTCTCAGCAAGTCTGACTCACAAGAAGTCTGGCTTTCAGTAAATAATGAAAGCCCTACACTGCTGAAAACAATGTAAGAAGGGTTAAAAATAAAATTAAATCAAATCACATGCAAATGAAATATTACTTTATACACCCAGTTCCAGACACTAGCTAGTGTGCTTTACTACTGAAGTGCTTTCTATAGGCTACATAATACACCTGGAAAATGGATGTTGAGACAGACTGGACATTGTTCCATTTGGCAAGTGATGTTTTTACTGCTCTGCTCCCCTTTCTATTGAGCCCAAACAGCTCCTTGCTATTTGTGTCCCTTTTTTTCTTATTTTCTTTTTCTCTTCAGCAATTGCCACTGCCAAATATCTTTCTCCCACGATATCTCCCTGTCCCTCTCACTTTCCATAACATCTACTTGTTACATGGAACAGTTTCAGAGACACAGAGGTTAAGGCCAGAATTTACCCAAGTGACTTCCACTTTTGGATGTCTCCATACAGGGTGTCTGAAACTAGTGAAATCTTGGGGATGGAGTTTTTAGTTCCCATGAAGTTTGAAGAAAGCTATTGGTGGTTGTAACTTCTAAAATTAGGAATTACTTCTGAAAATTTTCACTAGTCCGCTTTACCCTAAAGGTCACTGTGGGAGGCAAATCCAAAGTCCTAATGATGGTTTTGGCATTTGCTGGATAGATTACAGAGGAAAGCCATAACCTCCTTGTTCCTCCGTATATGTTTCCATATATGCTTACCTGTTTTGTGCCCATAATTGCAAGATCCTCTCCCTCACTTTGTTATGCTCCCACTAGCATGACCACTGGAATGACTGGCTCTGGATTTCCTATTGTATTTCGCTGAAACTATTCACATGAGTGAAGATATTCATGAGTTCAGAGACTGACCTTAACCAACCAATTCAAAATAACTTCAATTATGGAGGCTACATCCTCCAAAATGTAAAAAATATCTACATTTTAAAACCAATATAGAATATACGACTACATTATTACCTATATTATTATCTGTGTAACTCTATAGATTAGTAATCAAAATAGACAACTTGAAAACCTGAGACAATTATACAAGAGAAGCAATCCATTGTAATAAATGAGGAAAAATTACCAAGTAGGATTTTCACCATTTGTTCACCTGAAAAGCAGGTTAAGGGAAATTTTTCCAATATTTTCAGAAGGTTGTATGCGAGCTATTAATCCTCTGACTCACAAGTCAGTAAAAGGTCAGTGGTCTTTTCATGTACACATAATAACAATTATATTATAAAAAAGTTAAAAGAAAATCCCCATTGGGGCAGGATAATAAAAACAGGAAAAGAAATGTGAGTAACAGGGGAAGAAGGAAAAATTTAAAGGAGCTAACTTTAAAATGCAACATTGTTTTTGATTATTACAACACAGGTGTTAAAAGAGGCAAAAAAGTTAAAAAATAACTGGGATAATTTTTTATGCAAACACAGGAACTTTCTTACAAATCCCCTATACCAACTTATTTCCCCTTTGTTTGCCATTACACTTACTATTAAAGTTCCCACTAAAGTAATTGCTATGAAATCCTGTGTACTAAATCCTTCAGTTTTTGTTCAAGTAAAAATTCTCACTGACTTAAGGGGAAATTGCATTTGAGCATGGCTTTGATCAAATTTGTTGTATATTCCAGATTGTTGTAAGTGGAGCAGCAGGAAACTATATCAAGCAGATGAAAATTTGAGTTAAAAACTGGTTCTTCTATAATCTACTCCTCCCAATGTACTTCACATCTGGAGGGATACCCATGCTACACTTCACATCTGGAGGGATACCCAAGCATTGTTCATCCAAGTTAAAACATCTCTGAAGTTAGGAGTCTTCATATGTCTCCTTCTTTGCTGCTGTATGCAGTCGACTAGAAAGGGATATGGGTTTAGAGAACATTTTACATTATATGTAGTTAATTTAGCATTTTTAAACTTGATAACAAACATGGCTAATGTAAAAAGAGTGTAAATGGCTTTGGGAAAACTGTGTGTGAGGTATTTCTGTTTACTTTGAATTCTGACTGAAACTACAGCAATGTATCAGTGTTGTCGGACTAGATCCTGCTTCAGCTTTCAGAACAGAGTGATGAAGCGCTCTTTTTTTTAAAGCCCCCAGGTCTAATACTGTCTTACATTTCCTAGCTAGACAAGTCACATTGGTACCTTCCATGCTAAAACAAGAAAAGCAGTATTATAAGAAACAGAAATAACTCTTAACAGCTTTACATGAAATAATTGACCCCTGGATTAAAAGCTGTTGACTGAGGTTACCCGATATTTTCCTTTTGGCTTAAATAGAATCACCTAGAAGCATTTGCTCCAGTTGCAAAGAGCTGAATCTAATGGTTCGTTATCTGTGCATGGCACTTGTACAGTGCTGTTGCATTAGCGGGTGGACACCAGAGATGGTCATCAATACTGGCAGTAATCTGTTCCCTATTTTGAGGTAAATGATTCCCACATTCAAAAGATATGATTACAGTAGCACATAAAGGCAGAGAAAATGTAAGACATTCACATCTTCTCAGTAAGCTGTGCTACTAAACTTAAAAACTGTGCTTTGTGCCAAAGAGATATGCTGCACTATATGCACACTACTAGGAAAAAGGCTGAGACATATATAAACTATGGAAGACTTTGACCTTTCTGAGTGACTTCCATGTATATGAAGGTTGATCTTTAGATCTTAGATGTTTCATAAATCAGAAAGAGGATGATTAATCACTGGCATTATCTTTTTCAAGAAAGATCATGAGCAGCTCCTTCCATCCTAAAACAGAGAGTCTGAGTAACTAACCATTGTCCCATTTAACTCTAAAGTTATGGGGGCTCTCTGCTGCTGAAAGTGAGTTTAAGGCTATGTGGTTGTGAAAAGTCTCATGTATCCTTCTCACAACCAATGTGCTTTTGTTAGCCCTTTTAGTCTGAGCAATTTCCTGTGCACTTCATTATACTTTGTACACCCACTTCAATGTGTGCTTTTCCTCGCTACCTACTGCTTCTATCATCTACCACGAAATTACAGCAATACTGTCCTTCCCAAATCCTGAAGCATACCGTCCCATACACACTGAACCTCAGTGATGACATTATAGCTTGAAGATTTCGCTTGCAACACAGTGGGATGAAAGGCTCCATATAGTTGCACAATGACATCTTATTACCATGACATTCAATTAGGAAAAGATGCACACAGAAAACGTTCACCTGGACACTTGATACAACCAGCAAAGAACCTAAGAGGGTATCCAATTTCTGAATACTTAAAATTAGGAGATTTACTACCATTCAGAGAGCACTGAAGCGCTGTTGTCACAATAACAAGTAGCAGCAATACCATTGCTGAACCAAATCTCATTTGCAGTCTTCCAGCATTGTATTCAACAGAATATATCTGAATGCTTTCCATTTGCTAGCACATGAAAGAAAGATGTTAACTTAAATGAGAAGCAAGGACACAGGATTACACTCTCATCTCTTATTTAATATGAAAGCAACATAGTGGGAAAATCATGAATGCACTTTTTGAAATATAATACACAGCATATTCTCTAATGTTCTGATGTGATTCAAGGCAATTCAAACTTCGAACTCTGGTCATTCATTTGCAAATGTTAAGGGTTGGTTTTTTATTAAAAAAAAAAAGAAATCTGTTACTATTGATATAATTAAGAACTATTCAGCAGGTTGCTGTGGGAAACTTTTTTTCAGCTAACCCAATACCGCTACAGAGAGTTCAGTTACTTAATGGTTGATTGGAAGTAGAAGGTAAGTCTTATATTTAAGAATATGTATGAGTGGCCTTTTTAAGATAGACAAAATGTTTGTCCTCATTTAAAAAAAAAAAACCAAAAAAAAAAACCAAAAAAAAACGCCAACCACCTTTAAAGTGTCTTCTATCCTGGCTTTACAGAAAAAAAAAAGTTAACTTCCTCTTACATTTGTCAGGTACTTGCAGGGAAAGGAAAAGTAATAAGAATACTAAAGGAGGAAGAATCCCAATCTATATGGAGTGAGGGGATGATTCGTTTCTTCTCTTTGCTTGTGTCATTTCATTTTGATTACTTGTTAGAATCACTCATCTCAGAGGAGGAAGGTTTGCTGCCTGTGACTGGTTTTCATGCTGAGTCATTGCACCATATAATTTGGAGATCTAAAACCAAGTGTACTCACTTTGTAGCCTGGTCTACAGGAAGCAGTGGAAGTGAGTTTGAAAGTATGTTTTCTCAAACAGGTACTGAAAGTGGCTCAGAGATGCAGAAAACCCTCTATAACGTTTTCCACGCAGATTCAGAAAGAGCTTGGGGAACTTTCTTTACTTTAGAGAACTTTATCTTTTTAACAACCATTCCTTCTAGCATGCTCCTAAAGTACCTTGCAGCAGCACACAACAGTGCTCTGAACTGCGTATGTGCTTGGTAAATACCGTTTAGATAAGACTTGCTCCAGCTAACCGCACTGTTTTCATGTAAATGTGGATGAATGTCATGGACAGAGCACCACCTAGCCCTACCCCTGCTATTCCTAGCCACTGAAATATCCCCAAATCCTGTCCATCCAAACTGCAAACTATGTCCCAAGGCAACAGAAATCTCTCGAGCAGCCTCAGGTAGACATGGATTCAACAGTCCAGCAGAGAAAGCAACAAGAACTAGTATGTCCACAGCTACTGGGCCAGACCAGTACAGCCTAAATCCCACTTCAGTTCCCATACTGAAGTTCCCTGTTGGCTGGAGCAAAGTTTACAGGCACTTTCTAGGCTATTCACACCTGGATCAATTCTTCTTAGTGGTCAAATAAGAAAGGAGAAAATATCACACTGATTCCTCCCCCTGTGAACTGCCTGCTTGTTTTCACCGACGGTATTTCAGTCAGTTCCTTTCAATGTTAATTAAACACAATAATCCAGAACATGTTACAGAACATGTTTAAGATGAATTGTCATGTTTGGGGTCATGCCGGTATGACAATTTTTATTACCCTGCCTAAGCACTCATCTTTCTAGGGTATTTCACCTCTTTGGTTTCTCCATACTCCAGCACTGGACTTCTGCAAGACTGAATTCCCTTTTCTGTCACTTTCCCCTCCCAAGTCACCTATTTGGTGTTAAAAACACCCCATATCAGTTGTTATGGAAGAATATGCACCACTGTACAGCCATGTCAGCAATACTGAAGCTACATCCAGTGCTGCAGTAACAACAGCAGCTCCAATTGCAAACAAGTTTGGCATGATTTGGGCAAGGAATACTCAACCAATTTACCATTTGCATGGATATAAAGGAGAGAAAAGTTTTGCACAGTGTGGTTTCATATCACATACAATTAGCCTGAGATTTCAATCTTGCCTATAATCTCAAGGTCAATCTTAGCTGATGCTTTCAAATAGGACTCTTGAAGAGGTGACTTGCAAAGAACTGTTCAAATATCACATTCAGTGCATGCTAAGTAGTTCAGCACAACTATGCAAGAGTTAAAAACAAAGTCCTAATCATACAGAAAAAAAAAAAAAATAATCCAAAGTCCATTGTTAGGAGGGAGAGGCAAGCACAAACAGCAGTTAGCAAATGCTAAATAGGACATGCAAAAAGACTTTCATCACGTAAACAGAGATAATTATAGGGTTACAGAAAATTCCCACAGAACAGCAGACAAATTTGAAAAGTCATATTGCTAACAAGGACAACTACTGAGAGAAGACCTCTCCTGGTGCAAGAAAAGAAATGTGCACAAGAACAGAAATTACATGTCAAGTGATTTTTAAAAAGAGCACAACAAACATGCAGTAGTATTGCAAGGATTATGAGATGGAGCTAAACAAATTCTAGTCTGTGTTTAAATTAGGACATCATCAGAACTGGTAAAGGCAATATTTCTGGCCCTGTTTTCCAAGGCCCCATGACGGTAACCACAAGGACTGACTTTTGGACGCTCCAGTATTAACCCTAACACACCTACCAGGCTTATCAGGTAATCTTTCCTCTTGCCTCTGTCCACCCCTTTCTTCTGCTTCTTTTTTTGTTATAAAAGACTTTTTAACTCTCCACCATTGATTGTCAGACTTGCAACAAGACAGAGAAGAATTCAAAGTCAAGTGCCAGAACACAAACAGACAGAGCAAAGGCATAACTGTAAAGACAGAAGAAGATGCTATAAAGATGATTTTAAAAAAGGGGTAAATAAAAGAGAAGTAGGAAGAAATGCTGGAGCTTCAAAGCAATAATAAGTGGGAAAGGAAATTCTGTATATTGGTATGTATTTTGATAGGCTTAATTTCTGAGTAGCTATGTAATGTTGTAATTCTTAATACAGCAACACAGAAAAGGGAAGTATGGGATGTAATTGCTCAGGCAGAATTATGAGGTATGCAGGCATACGTGAGCTCTTGCACACAGACCAGAACAAACACGAACACTTATTGTTGATTTGATAAAGAAATACAGCATATTTTGTGATGTGCGCCAGCCAGCTGCCAACTCCCTGCTAAATTGAACATGCCTACAGTCTCTGCTGAGTGGTCTTGCTGCCCCACACAGTGTCTGAACTGCTCATTACTGGCTTTCCCAGAGAGTAAAGGAGATCACTGTGACTAGTGAACAGTAAATGATCTTATTAATCTGTTTAAGCATTCCTGGTTCACCCCTAATGAGAATATCTAGGTGCCCAGGTATGATTAGGGGTCACATACCAATAAGCTGTTTGAGCCTCTGCCTTCTCTCCATTGGTTTTAGGAACCCTCACTTGATTATTAGTGGTGCTTTCTAATTCGTATGAAGAACTCACAATTTTGGAAGAATGCCAGCAATACTGATCATGACATTTGCATGGGCGGTTTCATAGATCTCTCTTTGCAACTCCACTCCTTCACCATGGAACCTTCCTTGGAAAAAGGCTTTAGGAAAACAGGATCACTAGCGCAGCTGGTACAAAGTGGCGGAGTTTATTTCCAGCAGACCTACACAGACTTAAACCAACCAATTAATGTCAATATTAAGCACGGAATATTACTAGTTGTGTATTCTTCTTGGAAAACCTGGGCATATCCACATATAAGCAAGTAACGGCAAGGTCCCAGAAGCAGCCAACCTTGTACCTACAGGCCTGTGTTGTTGAGGAGGCTCCTAGGCCAATTCAGGGGTGGTCTGATAGCTCCAACTGTGTTTGTATTCTGAGAACCATGGTTTGTTCTCACAGGCAGTGCTGGACTGAAACTCAGAACCGGGTGTCTGCCCTTGCTGAGATAAAGTAGGAGGGAGAATCCCGAAGGGAATATTTGCAAGCAAAGCCCCTGCATTTCCCAGTGCTGTGCAAGAACGCGCCTTCTCTGGCTTCTGGCATCACACCATTTCAATTTCCTGCTGCACTCAGGCAAGAATATTTCTGTCAATGACTTTTCAATGAGTAGTCTCGTTAGCATTAGTGCTTAAGCATGAGATTAGCATGAGATGGTAGAGTTCAGGATCTCATGTGGCAGGAACAGAATAGCTAGCAGAATCACAACCCTGGACTTCAGGAGGGCCAACTTTGGCCTTTTCAAGCAATTGCTAGGGGAAATCCCATGGGACAGGGTACTAGAAGGTAAGGGGGCCCAAGATAGTTGGTTAGCATTCAAGGACTGCTTCTTCCGAGCTCAAGATCAGAGCATCCCAGCAGGTAGGAAGTCAAGGAAGGGTACCAGGAAAACTGCATGGTTAAACAGGGAACTGCTGGGCAAACTCAAGTGGAAGAAGAGGGTGTAAACATCATGGAAGGTGGGGCTGGCCACTTGGGAGGAATATAAGTCTGTTGTCAGAGGATGTAGGGAGGCAACTAGGAAAGCTAAGGCCTCCTTGGAATTAAACCTTGTGAGAGAGGTCAAGGACAACAGAAAGGGCTTCTTCAAATACATTGCAGGTAAAACCAACACTAGAGGCAATGTAGGCCCACTGATGAATGAGGTGGGGGCCCTGGAGACAGAGGATAAAAAAAAGGCGGAGTTACTGAATGCCTTCTTTGCCTCTGTCTATACTGCTGGAGGCTGTCCTGAGGAGCCCCGGACCCCTGAGGCCCCAGAAGAAGTCAGGATAGAGGAGGAATCTGTCTTGGTAGATGAGGGCTGGGTCAGGGACCAATTAAGCAATCTGGACATCCATAAATCCATGGGCCCTGATGGGATGCACCCGCAGGTGCTGAGGGAGCTGGCGGAAGTCATTGCTAGGCCACTCTCCATCATCTTTGCTAAGTCGTGGGCAACGGGAGAGGTGCCTGAGGACTAGAGGAAAGCAAATATCACTCCAGTGTTCAAAAAGGGCAAGAAGGAGGACCCGGGTAACTATAGACCGGTCAGCCTCACCTCCATCCCTAGAAAGGTGATGGAACAACTTGTCCTTGGTGCTGTCTCTAGGCACATCAAGGATAGGGGGATCATTAGGGGCACTCAGCATGGCTTCACCAAGGGGAAGTCATGCTTAACCAACTTGATAGCCTTTTATGAGGACGTAACCCGGTGGATAGATGATGGTAAAGCTGTGGATGTGGTCTATCTCGATTTCAGTAAGGCGTTTGACATGGTCTCCCACAGCATCCTCGCAGCTAAACTGAGGAAGTGTGGTCTGGATGATCGGGTAGTGAGGTGGATTGTGAACTGGCTGAAGGAAAGAAGCCAGAGAGTGGTGGTCAATGGGACAGAGTCCAGTTGGAGGCCTGTATCTAGCGGAGTCCCTCAAGGGTCGGTACTGGGACCAGTTCTATTCAATATATTCATTAATGACTTGGATGAGGGAATAGAGTGCACTGTCAGCAAGTTCGCTGATGACACAAAACTGGGAGGAGTGGCTGACACACCAGAAGGCTGCGCAGCCATTCAGAGAGACCTGGACAGGCTGGAGAGTTGGGCGGGGAGAAACTTAATGAAATATAACAAGGGCAAGTGTAGAGTCCTGCATCTGGGCAAGAACAACCCCATGTACCAGTACAAGTTGGGGGCAGACCTGTTGGAGACCAGCGTAGGGGAAAGGGACCTGGGGGTCCTAGTGGACAACAGGATGACCATGAGCCAGCAGTGTGCCCTTGTGGCCAAGAAGGCCAATGGCATCCTGGGGTGGATTAGAAGGGGTGTGGTTAGCAGGTCAAGAGAGGTTCTCCTCCCCCTCTACTCTGCCCTGGTGAGGCCGCATCTGGAATATTGTGTCCAGTTCTGGGCCCCTCAGTTCAAGAAGGACAGGGAACTGCTAGAGAGAGTCCAGCGCAGAGCCACGAAGATGATTAAGGGGGTGGAACATCTCCCTTATGAGGAGAGGCTGAGGGAGATGGGTCTCTTTAGCTTAGAGAAGAGGAGACTGAGGGGTGACCTCATTAATGTTTATAAATATGTAAAGGGCAAGTGTCATGAGGATGGAGCCAGGCTCTTCTCAGTGACATCCCTTGACAGGACAAGGGGCAATGGGTGCAAGCTGGAACACAGGAGGTTCCACTTAAATATGAGGAAAAACTTCTTTACGGTGAGGGTGACCGAACACTGGAACAGGCTGCCCAGAGAGGTTGTGGAGTCTCCTTCTCTGGAGACATTCAAAACCCGCCTGGACGCGTTCCTGTGTGATATGGTCTAGGCAATCCTGCTCCGGCAGGGGGATTGGACTAGATGATCTTTCGAGGTCCCTTCCAATCCCTAACATTCTGTGATTCTGTGATTCTCTGATTAAGGTCTTTGAAACTGCAAAGAAGAAAAGGTAGGTGGGTCAATAAGGAAGGCATTATGAGAGGGCAGCAAGTTTAAAGTATTTCTGTTTAAAGTTGACCTGTGTAAGGAGGAGATTAGATTAGACAACTGACCCAAATTTTCTGTGATTCTGTGAGTTGTGTTTTTGACCCCATTTCTTTCAAGTTTACCTCAACCATTCAGGTTTGTTGGAGTAAAGAGGACGGAAATGGTATTAAACAGCACACTAATCCTATAAAAACGTTTGTCTTAGTCTCTTCTACTAAGTAAGAGAACATTTTATTTCATCAGCTAAATTCCACTCTTTTTGCCTCATCAGAATAAAGGGTTTTGAGTAAATTAAAAGATTTCTCCATGGACCAGGATCTAGTTAGTAACCTACATTCTAAAAGTAATCTGTAAAAACCTTTCATGCTGTCTCTTAAAAATTGTGCCAACCCTTTCCACAGCCAGAATACAAAAGGCTATGTGAGGACTCTGGCAACTAAGAGTAAAATATATGTACATTAGGCGTGTTTTACCTATATAAGAAAATACAAGAGAAGACGACCTGAAAACCCCTATAGTGGGACAAATTCAATTAATAAAAAAACAGTCTAAAGCCTCCAGAAGGCTGATGTCATTTGGCCACCAGACCAAAATGTATCTCCTTCTGCAGCAATCCCCCGGGACAATTAGCTGCTTTTGTCCTTTGTAGATCACCTTTAAATTTTTTCCAGGTATTCATAATCATTTTAAACAAACCGTGTAAGTTGTGAGATTGGTTTTTTGTTTGTTTTAGCTAGTCCAGAAACTTGTCTCTCTGCGTCGAAAGTACGAGTCTCATCACATAGCACAGTAAAAATAAATCATGATTTGCATTTCTCAATAGCCTTCAGATAACTACATGGAGTAAAGCCAAACCCAGCCTCTTCATTGAAACAAACAGCTTGCATTTTCACATACCAAGATTGCTTCTGCTTCATGTGAAGAATAATTTCTGCCTCCCAGTTTCCACATGGTCCACTGTACAACTTACTGCCAGCCACAAGTTCTCCCTGGTAGCTCACGTAGTAAGTGCTTTGAGTCAGCACGTTCAACCACAGCAGCAAACTTTGATAGGATTTCCTTCAACTACTGAAACGTTTAGGCACGTATTCAGCTCATGACTCAGAGTGCTTATCTGTCAAGCGAAACTCCCTCTGGGATGTGAAGCACCATCATTTCAATCACTTATTTTTCCTTTGAAAAAACAAACAAACATTCAGCACACTTCTGAGTTCTGAGTCTAGGTCCTTCCTTCTTTCCCATCCCTCACCCATACCTGGCCAGAGGCAAGCTCTGGAAAACATGAAGAACACAGGCACAACTGTTCTCAGCTTCTAGCCTGTGCTCATTATATTGGCAAAGTTCAAAACCCTTTGCTTCTGCCATTGTACTTTTAAACACTGTAGTTCCAGAATATCCACAAAATCACAGCACCATTCTTCGCAGTAGGTTCCTGTCTCCCATTTTGGCATGCTTTCATTCACCAAACTTATTACCATGTTCTCATATTTATCTGGCAGATTATTAGACATTCAGCCGTTATAAATAACATGTGTCTTCAAAAGGGAAAGTGCTTTTTTTCCCCCGGCTTTCTTTTTTGACTATATGCTCAATTTTTTCAAATGTAGAGGAGTCCTTCCAAACTAGTGTGAAGTAGACAGAAAGGAAACAGGTGCTGGAGACACTTAAAAAGAGCTGCCCATGGCTAAGCTACAGAATTTAACAAGGAAAAGAAAAAAAGAAGGGATGGATTTGTGTCTGAAGAATGACATATACTCCTTTACTTTTGTTTTTCTCTTCTGACAAACAACCCAGACAAAGGACACCCATACTTGTTCACAAGGTAAGTAAATATAAGACAGACGTCATCTATGCACAAATGTTAAATTGTGCTACCTATTATCGGACAGTTAAAACAACACCCCAGTGTAGCTACTCCCATGCAGGCAGCAGAACAAAACAGGAGTGGGGTAGGGCATGTAAATTCACAGTCAGTTTTAGTGGCTTAGATGTTTTGATGAAAACCTCAATGCTTCAGCTGAAATAGTTACTCTGGTACCAAGATGTTCAGTCCATAACTTCAAAAAGAGATTTGGAAGGAGCAGGAATCCTGAACCATTGTAGTTCTGTGACTGTATTATCTTCAACAACCTCTTCCACCCGTATTCTTTCCTTTGTAAAAAGCTACCCACCAAATGTAATTCCAGAGGAATTCCAGATTTTGTGGCCATGGCTGTATTTGTTAAAACACAGAATAAAGACTTCCTTGTAAAGAGTTAGCTTTGCTAGTCAACAGAGTAGCTTGGCTATTTTTTCTAAGACTGCTGACCAAAGAAAAGAAAGAAATAAAAGAAGCTGTCAGGAAGAAAGCCTGGGCAGATAGCAGGGACAGGCAGGGGCAGAGACAGAGATGAAGAGAGATGTACTGTGGATAAGGAAGCAGAGAATTTTGAACTTCAGAGGAAGCCGAGGATGAACCTTGTGAGAGCAGTAAGAAAGGAAGTTTCTATACGTGCCTAGAATTGCACCTGCTAATCTACACAATGCAAACCCACAGGAAGTGACTCAGTGGTCAGAGCCTGACACACAAAAGGAAGCAACCTATATTCCAGGAAAAGGTATTTGCTGATGTGTGGACATAATGTTTTTGTTCAGGTCTTGAACCACAACTGCATTTGGTTGTGTTTCTCATATGCAGCAATTGCCCTGTTCCAACTTACTATTTTTAACTCAAGCCCACCAAAGTAGGAAGAGCAATTTTTGAGGAGGATTGCAGCACTTTATCTGCATTTATATGAAAGAAGGACTGGAGCCATAGTACTCTGAGCACCTATCCTAGCCCAGTTTCTCTGTGTGACTTCATCCATAACGTGGTAGTAAATGAAAATGAAGAAAACCTCACCTATTTGATGTTCCAGGTCAGGCATGAAGTGGGAAAACTATATTGCTCACACTGAAAGTAGTTTGTGTCATATCTTTTTTTTTATCCTGATTGATGCAACATTGTCACAATATAGTGCTGCCATACCAGATATGCAAATCCCAAGGACAAAGAAGCAGTTGGGCATTACGGCTACTGAATCCCACTAACTCACACAGCAAATCAAAGGGATTTCAGTGCCTAATTCTCTTTGGTTCCTCTATCTACAATAGCTTTAAAGGAGAAGAGACAGGATGGAATTTTCCTCCAGCTGACTGCTCCCCTATTACCTTAGAGCCCCTGAATGCACCACCTGGAAGTCCTTGTCCTGGGGTCTGGCTGGACCAATGTCCCATGGACCCAAGGCATGGGAGGAGGAGCAGTTAGCAGAAAGCCACCTTGATGCTACTGTGCAGACTTGATCCAAGTGCCACTTGCCAGAGCCATAGCATGTGACCCTCAAGGATTTGTACGAAAAGGCAGGAAGTTTCTAGCTCCCTTTTGACTGATACGGCAGAAGCTTAAGTTCAAAACATACCAATCGCATCTTATCTAATTGCATTTTCTCTCTGGAAAGAGTAAATACAGCCTCTGTGAAGCCTAGCATACTGTACATAGACAATTAGAGGTTCCTGTAAAGGCTCAGTGAACTGTATTTTGAGCTGGTGTTAGCCCTGTGAGACGTGCAAAATGTCAGGGGAATATAAAGAAGTGTTGTGTTCAGGAAGCATGTGATGTGACTAATAGAGGATGACAAGGGGTGTGGTTATCATGAGATATTCACCTCCCTTCAATGCCTTCGTGAGACGTGAGAAAATAAGTATATTCCTCTTCTCCCTGTCTCTCAGAGACATGTTTATCCATTTAGAACTAAACCTCTAAAGCTTATCCTACTGTTCTTATTGAAAGCCCTTTTGGGGCAGTTGCGCAGGAAGGAAGTTTATTATAGAGATTCTGAATTGCTGTTTCAGCTGAGTAATGCTGGACACAGAACTCGGTTTATGAAAAAGCTAAGTAAGTTCTTGACCAGAACAATACATTTCAAGCAAGCCTAAAACATCTTTGGTGTTTGAATATGAGGTCCACAAGTAGGATGGGCTACTCACATCTCTGACTCTCTCAGGGAACCACTTAGGTCCCTGTCTCTCAGCCCTGGTGTGAAATCTCAAGGTAGTTGGGAAGAGGTGTATAGCGAAGAAGCCAATTAACATCTGCACAAAAAAAAATTTTCTGGATGCAAAGGCAAGAGGAAAGGAACATACTGCTCTGAAGAACACAGAGATGAAAGACAGAATGGGGGAAGCAGGGAGAAGAGCACTGGAGGGGTGTTAGAACAAGGGCATGAAAGGTAAGTGTTGGCCAGAACAGGAAATTTACTCAAAAGATGGAGCAGCAGTAAAGGAGAGAGGAAGACAGAGAGAGAAAGTAGAATGAGATGGACTTCGGGGATGGAAGAAAGTGAGCCCAGAGCCTGGAAGAGGAAGTCCTACTGTGAGAGAATTGAAGAGTAAATTCAGTAAGAAAGAGAAAATCAATGAAAGAAAATGAATGGAAATTAACAAACTGGGTCTAACAAAAAAAAAGAAAGGGAGAGGGAAAGAAACAGAAAAAAGATAAACAGAAGAAAAAAGGAACAAGAAGTAGATAAAGCCTTTTATTCATTACTTTTTTTTTATGGTCTTGTATGTCTCCCAGAATATCTCATGGTGAAATGAATGGAATTTTATTTCCCAAGGAAAACAACTCTTTTTAAAAGTGTTGTGTACAGGACCCAAATGTTACCCTTCACCTCCAGCCCCCATCCTCATGAGTGACCCTTCATTTCCACTAAATATTCACCATGCAGACTCTGGTCTAGGCAGATTTACACCTGTAGGCATCCCAAACCACAAAGTACAGCTCAGCTCTTCAGAACAATAAAGCCAGAAAATTCATTCATTCCCAGCATTCCCTGTATATTTCACATGATGATTCTGCAGAACTGAAAATCAGTTTGTGGTTTTTTTTTCTCATTGCAACATCAGGAGGCACTTACAACGGGTGACAAAACCAGGAAGCAGTTGGTGGTAACAGGCAATCCCATCTGTATCTCTCTCCCCCTCACACTTCGTGACAGAATAATTCTCACCACTCTCGTCACCACCCATATTTTCACATCCATGTTAAAAAATCCCAGATGCATCTATATAACATACTCAACTGTTGCTAAAAACTCAGACACAACAGCCAAAGAGTTGGGCTTCAGGACCTCAGGCAACGTGACAATCAGCTGCAAGATTAAAACATATAAATTGTCCTCAGGTGAATAACCATGACTTCAAAACTCTGATAATTATCTCCTTCTTCAGGTTGGAGACTGCACTTGTTGGGGAGATCTTGGGAAGTTCCAGATCGATGGAGGACCCTGGGGGACAGGCAGCCTCATAATTACAAAGACAGAGCCTATCTCCGCTTTGTTCCTTCAGGGAGCATGGCCAGAAGCAGAACAGGCTTTTGGGATGTCTCTGCTTAGCTGCAGTAAGAACATCCCATAACATCAGGGTATGTGTTTTGAGCAGTGCCCATCTGATATAGCATTAAGGTAAAAGAAGGGCTAATTTTGTGTCAGAATATCACGCTAAAACCTGCACCAGCAAGACTGCTTACATAGTCGGTAGCATCCCAGCACTTTCTCCCATACAACATTAGCAAAGCACTCCAGGAAAGTTTAAATAACCACAAACTGAGACTAACTACTTCCTACCTGAATGGTTTCTCTAAATAAAGACTGGTCTGCCTTCACTGGAGCAGAAACCAGATGGGAACAATATAACCATATCCACCACAGGAGATTAACCACTAGTGTGAGGCATGATGAGATTTCTGAATGTTCCTCAGTCTGGGAACAGACCAAAGCTGAGGCAGACAGTAGAGGCTGGTACAAGGAAATCTGATGACCAAGAAGACACGAACAAACACATGTTAAACACTTATGAGACATCCACATTCACATTGAAAGCACAAAGAACTTAACTTGCAATAGCAAAGTAAAAAAGGAAAGATGCACTTGTTAAAAAAAATCAAATGAGGAAACTTCTTTGCCTGTTTTTTTCTGAAATATCTACAATAAGTCATTTCTATCGGACTTATTCTTGGGATCTGTGTTTAGAGCACTCAGAAATAAATCACAAAAACTTTGGTTATTAAGGAGAATTAACGCAATACCAGAGGCAGGCCCAAGCAGTAATGATTTAGTGACAGAAACCCTTCTTACAGAACTGCCCTGTGCAATACTGATTGATAACATATTCAGCTATGTAAATACAATATGACTTTATCGTATCATCTGGAAACTCTCACTGGCTCAATAAATTCGTGGGACAGGGCCTAGTTACCTGGCTAGATTGTAATCCTTCAATAAGATATGGTAAGGCAGAGCTATGCACGTGTGTAGAGACCCATAGACTTCAGAAAGACTCCATGCAATGAAATTTTTTATGGGATCAGACCTGAGTGATGATTTAATGATTGCAATGTGTGCTTCAGCTTGAAAGATGGGTTTTTTAACTCTTCTTTAACCAGGCAGTTGACTCATCAGGAAATGAAATGCCGTGGTAATGAGGGGATATAACACATAGGTAACACACAAGCTTCGTATCATATTTCTACATGTGTAATGACATGGAGCTCTACAAGCAGCACAACAGGTTGAGTTTGTCTGCCTGTGGTGCAGATGCTTCTGGCTGGAGTTTCTTGTGTCTAATATTGTGCATCTTTGGCCTTCAGTTTTTGCCCTAGCTGAGTACTCATCAAATCCTCCTTATAGATGGATTCTTTGGTGCATAATACTGTTAAGCTCACACTGCAATATTTTCTTCTGAAGGGTTATGGATAGACTCACTTGGACTTTCATAATCTTAAAGTTCTGCACTCCTCCATTCAAACCAGCTAGCCAGTTCAAAACCTACTGTGAGTACTCCTCTGTTAGAAAACTAGGCTAATTGTATTAAAAAAATTGTCAAGCTAAACTGTTAATTCCTGAAGGGATTCTGCTCTGTAGATTCTAAGGCACTATTAGAGACAGCTATTTCCTTATGCATTATATATTGTAGAATTAGGGCCCTGGTAATCCATACTATCTATATCCCCATCTGAATAATCCAGTCTTCTTGAGAAATGTTTTGTAAAGAGGATCAAATTTTCAACAGGGCCAGGATGGCTTCTACTGGCCAGAGAAAAGGCATCATGTATTTTTAAAAAGCATTGCCAAAACCTGCTCTCAGAAACATTAGGTATGGATGGAAATTAAAGTCTTGTGCCTTTTCCATAGCTTAAAGTTGATAGAGAAGAGAAACTGAACAGTTTAGAGAAAGATAGTGAGAGAGCATGCAGGATGTGGTTTCAAGTAGTAGACACTCAGGGTGGAAGCTCGGTTCCACTGATGCTGACAGGAATTTCTGACCCTATGTATCTCCAGTTCCTGGAAAGTCCCACCAACAAACAGCAAGAACACATTCCCTCTGATAAGATTCTGTAACCTAGCAAATATTTATCTTTGTGACCAACAGTTTCTGCTGTTTGTTTTATGAAGTTATAGAATACTTGGCTCTGCACCTGAATCGGGGCAAGGTGAGCAGCCTCATTGCCTGAGCACTGACATGCTCTCATTGCATCACATACCTCCCAGTTCTTCTCTGTTTGAGTTGAGATCCCATTGAAGCTGCTGCCAAAGCACATGGAGGTGTTGGCAACAGTGCTGAGGGTAAAGGTTGAAGATATCTTTCACAATATCACCAGTTTGTTCATCAAGAACAATGCAGGGAAAAAGCTGTTTCTTAAGGTACCTTTTGTAACAGCTTCACTTGTTACAGCATTCATTAGGACTGTAATCTGAACTTCGGTACCATGGTGGAAAGCTCTGGAAAGAATCCACTATAAGGAGGACTGAAACAAATACTCAAAAGTGGACTTTTTTTTTCTCCATCAGAAAGAGCTTTTGACTAAATGAATGGAGATACATATTTTGATGTCAAAATGTCTTGAGAAATGGGCTGAGTTTGTAGCATCTTTTCTATATATACTACAGCAAAGTCTGACCGCACACCCAATTGCAAGGCACAGCAGTTGTCTGCTATCAGAGTGAGGAGGTATTCACACAATTTGAGACACTGCCATCTTTGCAGGGTTAGTGAAACAGTACAGTAACACACAGAACAAACTACATAACTATTAATTCGTTGTTTTTAGAAATGTTCTTCCATGCGTGCCTTTTCCTTACCTAGGTAAAGGTACAAGAAGCAGAAGCCTGAGGTAATGTCATGTTTTAACAGGCTAAACTCCCACCATGAAGTCACAGCCATGATTCTCATTTAAGGTACGCATCTCCATGCATACCTTAAAGCTTAGTTTGTGTTAAAAGATTACATTTCTTCAGGCTGAATTGTGCAGAGCAAAGCAGCTTCAATCGATACTTACATTGCTTTGATTGGGTCAATCGAACAAAGGGTTGATTGATTGACCCACCTTTCCTTTATTCATGTAACATTGAATGAAATGAGGAACATCCCTTAAAATAAGTGAAACCTGATCACTTTATTCCCCTCAGTCTTAGTATTTCCCATTTCTGGGCTACAAGAAACAAACGGTTTGGTTTATTTCCCAGTTTAAGCTCTGAAAACTTGTAAAATCTATTCCCTTCACAGTAACTGTATTAGGATTTATCAGAATCTCAAAGACTCAGGCACCTCTGGGGTTCTAGATTCACCCCCTGTGACTAACAAATCATTCCAGTCTGGAATAAAGCCAGCTGGAAGGTATTCCCCCATAATCACATCTCTGCTGCTTGCTCAGGGACTCTTGGTCATCGTTTAGCCTTTCTGGCTGGGTTTCTTTGACAAAATCTTTGAGGTAATAATACACAGTCAGGCAAGAGAACATTATAACATTAACATGAAGAGCGTATGATCTTTACAGAAGAACACAACAAAATTCTCTCCTTTTTCACTTTTCAAAATGATCACCTTTTCACTTTCATCCTTAAGAATACTCACCGTTTTTCTAATGTTAGATAAAGTTACAGTGTAATTCAGTCCATTACAAAATATCAGAGAATGAAATAGTTCACTGGTCCACTATGCTGTCCCAATACAGTTATTATTCCAAATTATTTAAAAACTCCAATTCTGCAACACCTGCAGATAAACACAGGGGAGATTAATACTTAAAACGACATTAAATGATAACAAAGAAATCCCAAATGATGCAAAACTAATCTGACTTTGCTACAAATGTAGGAGTGAAGACCATATTTGCCCAAAACCTTGAGGTCCAGATTTCATTTGAATCGTAAAACTTTTGTATGGCCTTGTATTATAGTAGAAGTAACAGAAAGTGAGAGGGGGATGGATGCACACTTTGGACTCAGAAATCACCTAATTGTTTGGGTATTTCTACAATTTTCCACTTCTTTGCCATGCCCAGTTCCCTCACAGGAGGGCATTTGAGGTCAGTAATGTCTCATGGTTGAATAAACACCATTCCTGTCAGCTATTTTGTCCAGGTTAATGTTTGGCATCAGAATGAGTCCCACTCTAAGTTGTTTATCACAATGACTGTGATAACATTACTTTGGCAGTACCTGTGGGTTATCATTTGCTTTTCCAATGCACACAACAGTCTGCATATAGTTTGCTGAAGGGGAGGCATGCAGGTTCAGTTTTAAAATTCAACACAGGAGCTTTGTTTTAGCAAAAAGTAATAAAAAGTTCAGTGTGGGTAATGAGCACAAGTAGGTCTGAGTCTATCTGCTTATCTGATTACACACAAATTTCTCTTTCAAATACTCTCCTGCATGCACTGTAATCAAACCAGTCCACAAATAAATCAGTGTTGTCCTTGATTGTTTTTGTCCTCTCTGCTGCCAGGTATGTACCCTTCACAGGGACCTGAGTGATATGGCCACTGATTTCAGTGGGGCCCAGATTTCAATCTTGATCTTCTCTAGTCCAAAGGAAAGAGCTGAGAGTGTCTTCAGGGACCCAGGTACTCACAGAGAAATTCAAAACACTTAAACACACTGTGGCAGCACACCAGGTTGTCAAAGTAGCAGAGAGCCTTCCATATTGATTAGTTCCACATTTAATGTATACGATACTCTTGCAGTGTTTGCAAATAACCTATTTTGTATGAAAACAGCAATGGCTTAGTCAAAGCCAGATCAAAGAGGCACGCATGATTCACATCCACTAAATAAACACTGACGACTGATGGCAGTAATACAGCTATTTATATTCATTGCTTGATTTAACCAGTGGCATTCCTTTAATATGATAATAAGCACAGGCTGTTTGCTATGAAAAAAAAAAAAGAGACTTGAGTGCTAAACTTGCTCTTAACACCAAATTAAAGTGATATTGTTGGGCAAGTTGAGATGTGCTAATTAACTTCCACTGCAGACAAAATCACAAGTTTAATTTTAGATTATGCTTTGGAATTTCATATGAACAAATAAGCAGGCAACTTCAGTGGGAGTTAAGCACTTGAATACATGAGAGGGTCTGGTAGCCAGGTGCCATCAGTGACCTCTGTGTTTCATTGGAATCTCAATCCTGCAAATCTATCACTTCATCTCCTTTCTAGTACCTGGTGTTACAAAAATGGGAGCAGAGCACTCTTAAATAGCATTATCATCAGTGACTACAGCCCTAACACCTCAAAAAACAGCCCTAAACTGGTCTGCAACCAGCAAGTAATTCTCAGGAGCAACAAGTATCAGGAAGGCAGATGACAGACACCCACCTCTGCTGAAGGGGAACATGAGGCCAGCCTTGTGCTACAGGCACTCTCGGATGACCTGCACTCAGCAAAAGGACCTTCCAGATCCTGCAGTTCCACAGCCACTGCTGGTTACTGTCATTTTGCAGGCAATCCTCTGCCCGTGTTTGTCATTACTTGGCCAAAAGGAGAAAGAATGTATCAGTATGAAAACACTTCACAATGCACAAAATCTGGAAGAACATGCTGAAAAACTGTTATTGTATTCCTTCCCTGTTCTTACGCTTTTCCCTTGGCATAACTATCAGGTCACTGCTGGGAACAGGATACTTTGTTAGAAGGACTTCTGATGAGGCCCACTATGGCTTTCCCCCTACTTCATCTCTTATGGTATTCACACGGCACAATACTGACTACTGTAAAAGCAGTTTCAGTTTTATCCAAAATCATCCATGCTGCAAGACTATGCATTCCTCACCCTGTTTATAGTAATAACTATCATCTGATTTACAGTGGCCAGTTGTGTCCTTAGGCAACATGAAAATGGTGGTGAAATCATAAAAACCACAAGAACAATGAGACAGTATCGGAGGAATCACGGGATCTTTTGAATTTGACCACGAGACTGATAAATACAGCAGATTCTAGCAGACAACCAACAATGAAAAAGACTCCAGAATGCAAAATCTGATGGACATTGCACCCAGGACAGTATGCAATTTTGAGAAAGTCCAGAGCTCTATGGTTCTCTCTCTTACTCATTGGGAACTAACCCCATGTAAACAGAGTGGACAGACTCTAAATCCACTAGCATCATCACAGGAATAAATGGGGTAAAATTAAAGAAAAACACAAAGCCAACACAATTCCATGTAGACAAGGCTTCAGACTTTTCTTGAAGAGCATCACTTTTCCTTGTTTTCTTTCATTATTCCACTTTAATAATACCTTCTCTCCTACGAATACCTGAAGATTTGTAAACACTGTTTCCATTTGGGTTATAGAGGAACATTGTAGATTTGTTTTCATTCAGTTCTTTTGGCAAATTTCTTTTTGAAGCTGTGACATGTCACAGCAGAGGCACATTAGATTTGAAACGTGGGACTTTTTCCTCCACCTTCCTGGACATTTACCTTTCTCCATAATTTACTATTAGTTGATCTATTGGTAAAACTTATCTGATCTGGATAAAGACTGTTCTTTGATGGCCCCGTGTGCCATAAAATAGCAGCAGAATTCTATTTCCTGTATTGCAGATAAGGCTGCTTCAATTCTAGAATTGTGCTTTGACTTATTTGCTGATTTGCTTGATAAACAGCACGGCTTAAAGCCTTGAAGGAAGATGAATACATGTCTCAGAATAACTGTGCTGCTAGTACTTCAAAGACAGCTTGTACTTCCTTATTAAAGAGCTGCAGGAGAAGTCAATTTGTTATTTCTCCAATAATTAATAAAGTAGCTATTACTGTAACCGGCAATTTTAAAAGAGATTTCAAATTCTTATGTGTGTCCAACATACTGATAAAAAACATTAATTGCAACTTGAAGAAAACACCAATCTCTTATGAGATTTTTGCCTGGATAATTGAGAGTGCTTGAACTAAGATGCTCCTTATAACTTTTACATCCTCAGCAACATCTAATGACTCAGACCTGCTTCTTCAGAGGTGGATTTGACACTGTCCCACAACCCCAAATATACAGTATACAGATGTAACAGTGCACTTGCAGACCACAAACTGTTGCCTTGACTAATAACCATATTATCTCTTGCAAAGATACCTTGAAAATACATGTTTCTATAGCTTTTGTCACTTGGTTGGCACTAGGGAGATCCCCCATTGTCTCAGACAGCTGCATTCCTCATTCATTAGAAAACCATTATTAGTTTCAGGTAACTACTTTCATTTTCTCCAGTCCCTTCAGTGAGGTTTAAGATCAATCACAGATTCTTTACAGACCTACTGTTGAGCTGGACTGCAAATTAATTTTAGGGTACTTAACATTTAAAGAGTTTGGAAGGTAGGTAGTCATATAAATGAATTTTATTTAGTTATTCCGCTGATATTTGAAGAGATTGCATACTGGTGTTTCTCTATAAATGCCTGAAGACTGTTCTCATCGCCTTTATGAAGTTGTTCAAACTGAAAAATGTCTGTAGGCAGTAAATGCCCTTCAGTGTAACTTTGAAAATACATTACATTCTCCAGGAGTCTGGCTTTTATTTGTCTTTTGTAGAATTTGTGTGCTGTTTTCCAGCTTCTATCTAGCACTACTTTAAGATGGATGATTATTTTACTGAAAATAGTTTACCTACCTCTTCCAACAAACCTCTGTGAAACTGATCCTAATTTTGTTAATGTAAACTTGAGCTGCCCCCCATACGAGGAGACTCAGGCCGAGTGTTAGCTGAATTGTTTGCTTTGATGGGAATACAGTATTTCTTAGAAGTGGTTGAAGACGCAAAGCTCTCCATGAATAGGAGGACTGCCTGGGAGTTTGCAGAGGGTTTTCTACATCTATGAAAAAGTGTTGCATCACAACTGTTGCCAGTGCAGGCTGTTTTCTGTTCTCACAAAAGAAATGTTAAGAACAACTTCTTAAACTGTTGTGACAAAGGTAAAAAGTGGAAGCCTGATTTTACTAGCAATACTCAGCTTTACCACCCTCAAGTAAGAGAGGAGACCAAGCAACATCTACAGTGGCTAGAACATTTAGAGCTAAGCAAAAGTGAACATTGCACACCTACTTCTGCTGGAAGAGATGTAACACATGGAAATGAACAAAAAAGCAATCCATTACAGGCTGCAGCTCTTTGGCGTGCTGTAAAAAAACACTGCCTACCTACAGGAAGGCAATCCTAGACTAGTCTCATGGATAATACTCAGTTTCTGTTGCTTAACTTCTCAAAAGGACTTTGCAAGGACACAGATATGATTATTCACAGTTTACAGCTTAGGAAATTTAGGAATAAGGCAAGTGAGTCAATTGGCCCAAGGCAAATCAATGGCAGAGTTGTGAAGATACATACCTTCACTACCCCGCTGTTACTCTAACCACTAATCAGCTCAGCCTCCAGTCCTAAGGAAAGAGGGTATTTTGGCAGCAACAGCCTAACATTCCCTCATACAGAACTTGGGTGAGGGCCTTATCTCTGTTCTGGCACTCTTCCATCTGCTACAAATGTCCTACAAGCCCTAGTTCCTGCCAAGGCAGGTCTCCTTGCTTTAGGCAGCAGTGGAGAAAGTCCTAAGGCTCCTTACTGAGGACCCTCCCTACCTCTCCAGTTTTGGTTCACAAAAGAAATACAGTCTTCCACTCTCCAACCAGACTGTCTGGGGAAAATTCTGGCTGAAACAACAGAGACAAATCACAGAAAAGACCAGGAAAATGTAGGCTATGTTTCTGAATGTTTTATCTAAGAGTGACTTCCTGTGTCTGTACCAAGTGTTCTCATCTGTTTATGGAGAACACCTGTCAGAGTATGAAGCTGCAAAAATATATTTAAAAAAAAACATAAAAGGAGAATTCTAAGGAAATTAACTCTTTTCTTAATGAATTCCCCACAAGCACAAGTCTTACAGCCTTAAAATTTTATCTCTACTGCACAACATATTTAACAGTAAACAGGCAAGTAATAAGCTCTAATAATGGCTCCTGCTATAAATTTCTCTTCTGCAATTTTTAGCACTGTGTGAAGGCAGGAAAATGTCTATGACATGCATGAATTCTGAGGACTCACCACACTCTTGCATTGGACTAAGAACTCCATTTTTTAACATGGCTTCAGCTGTTCTCTGCTGCATTTTATCTCCCTCTGAGATAAAACACCAAAGAGGAATGGTAAGAATTCTTACAGATATCACAGGCAAAACAATAACTTAAAAAAAACCCCAACACTGAAATGCCTTGCGTGTGTGCTCCCTCTGAATGGATAATCATCAACACTATGATCTTCTAGATCAAAACAGTTTCCTACCTGCAGGCCAGAAATGGGAATCTTTTGGACTCTGCTGGCATCCAAATACCACAGCCAGATGAATGCCCACCTGAAGAGGCCCTCCCAGGGCAGGGTGCCACTCTGTTGTATACTGAACCTCTCTCCTGTCAAGCACTATTACCATAACACCAAGTTCCTATAACAGCAAATTTCCTTGCTGTAAGATACAAGACTTAAGTCTGCTGGACCAAAAATCAAAGAAAAGCATTGGAAAGCTTTGATAACTGAGGGCATGTGTTATCTATCAAAGAGAACTTGGGACTGGTGCACATTCACAACAGCTATAAACAGCTGCTTCCTAGACAGACTTCTCTGCTTTGACAGTTTTTCCCAGCAAGAACTTGAGCCAAAAACTCAGTGTTCTGCTCTTCAGTAAATTCACACAAGAATGGGATTGTGGTTTAGACATTCCTACCAGTTTCAGAGGTTGTGCACGTAGTAAAATTGACCAGGGAGGCAATTCTGTAGACCAGTGGGGACTGGCA
Source organism: Nyctibius grandis (assembly GCF_013368605.1). Lineage (NCBI taxonomy): Eukaryota > Metazoa > Chordata > Aves > Nyctibiiformes > Nyctibiidae > Nyctibius > Nyctibius grandis. Next base: position 43,761,459 of record NC_090661.1, read on the forward strand.
GCTCCCAGCTCTCAGTTCCAGAGTTACACGGTAAGCTGGGGTCAGCACTTTCTCGGATTCCCAGCTCTCCATGACTGACATCCATCTCTTTCACAACTCTCCCTTTGATTCATCCACAGCACAGCAAACCAGAAGGCTCTAAACCAAATGCTTCCTGCTCAGTCCTTTGTTTCTTGGGAAAACTTTTGGCCCACACTTTCCACAATCTCCTCTAAGAGCTCTGCTGCTTCTACCTCTGTACTTGGCACCTTCCATTCCAGCCCCCCTTGGGATGCACAGTGTCAGGACCTAGAAATAACAGGATGCAGATGGCAGCCCGTGCATGTGACAGCTCATGCTATTGCTTTTCTTCAGCTTATTGGCAAAGCAGGGAGGGGAGGGAGGGAACAAAAGGCCTTTGTTATTGCTCTGCGTAACCTGTGAGCCAGAACTGAACCTAGTTGTACTCCTCCAGTACCACCATGGCTGGATCGTGCCCCAGGGACTCCAGGCAGAAGCTGGAGTGGGGACAGTGAGGGCTTAGCCTTCCAACACAGGGTTGGTTAATGAAGCAGCAGAACCTGCAAAGTTTGTATGAGTGGGACCCAGAGGAGTCATGCCAGATAACTTCTAATTTTCTGATTTTCGTTTTTCAATTAAATTTGACATTTTTGAGAGCGATGTTGGTTACAGACTATTAATCTGTGGCTGAGAGCCAAGGAAGGAAAACACTTCAGTGAGAAGAACTGAACACTGAAAAGCTTTGTCTGCAGTACAGAATGCTAAGATGATTTTAGTGAGTTTTGAGAAACTCAGTGGCAGTTCACTCCTGTGTAACAAAGACATGTTCGTACAGTGCTTTCAGGAAAGGAAATGGTGACATTTTCAAGCCCATTTTCTTCCTTTCTTTTATATTCAAAAGGCATATCAGCTACTGAAAATCGAACACTAATTCATATTTGCCATGAGCTGAGCAAAACTGTCATGATCAACCTAAAGTGAAAGGCTTGCAACACTTGCAACAGACTGAGAACATCTAACTGGACCTTTGGAAGGAGCTGATATGCCTTTTGAAATTTCCAATTTCAAGCATATCAGGACCGGATGACAGATTGAGAGGACAAACATGAGAAGGGCCATGATTTTTATCTGAAGCATGATTATCTACAGCAGCTAGAAGAGATTTGCATTTGAGAACTAGTTCGTACCTGATTCTTTGAGGTATATAGCTAAAAAATGAAAGCAAACAAAAAATTTTATTATGAAGTGAAACTACCACTTAGTTGTACTGCATACTTTTGAAGCTATGGTTTTGACACCTAATCCTTAGGGTCCTTATCCACTTGTTACTTTGGAAAATAAAATTCCATTTCAATAATGGAATAAAGCAAAACATTGAGTTGCAAGTTCTGGAAAGATCCAAGATCTGGATTTGAACACTATGCCTTGGATACATCCCTTAAAACAAATAAACAAAAGGAAACTAAAACCACATGTGGTGGAAGTTAAACAGGCACCTGTAATCTCGGAATGAACAAGTGTCAAATGAATGTTTCCTCTAGAAGTTTTGGGAGCAGTTCTTCTACACCACGTGTCTCTCACATTCAGGAAGAAGCTCTGGAAAAGATTTTTCAGTCAAAGACGGAAAGTGTTCAGCACCAGATGGAGGGGATATTTGCAAAAAATTTTCATTGCGTGTTAAGGCTTTGATCACAACCAGGCAATAATGGAATACAAATTGCTATTAAAACAACTTATCAGTGTGTGAGGACTGTAGAGTAAAATGAAGACAAAAAAGTTACCTTACTGGTAAAAAGTGTAATCCCCCTTCAATGCCAGTCCATTAATGACAGTAGTAGTTATAGCTTTTGATCACAGTGTCTTAACCCTTTAGTTTAAGCAATAATTGCTCATTCGTCCTGGAAGTCATTCATGTGCCAGTGAGGAAGGGCTGAAGGAGTCCTTTTATATCACTGAGACAGTTTGTAGAAGGTTTCTGTTTAATTGCTGCTTAGTGAATCATGGTTATGCATGTTAAGATAATTATGAGTGGTTTTTGTTTAACAAAACAAGAAATAAGGGTTTTTCAGCATTTAACCACCGCTGAAAGCTCTAAAATCAGAATTCCACTAAGCCTGTTTCCCCTATACGTATTTTTCTGTCCCTGTCTGTCCTGCATTTTTGGCAAGCAGAAAGAAAGCCTGCAGGGAAATTCACTTTTATTTCTGTGCAAGACTCATGAGCACGAGCTCATAATGCATTGCAAATATGATCAAAGAGTACAGATGTAGGAGATGATAAAAACCAGTGGGGAAATTATACCCAGCTGATGTATTCAAGCACTGCCACTGAAGAAAACCTCCTGAACTTTAATGCATTACAGAAGTGAAAGCACTATCAGTGCAATGGGGCTGTTTACTGTGGAAGGTACTGCTCACCTGAAGATCTGTTCCTTAAGCAGGTGCATTTAACTGCTTCAAGTACAAGTACTTAACAGTTTTAAAAAGCAGCCTCATTTACAAAGAGAATTACAGCGGTGCAGTTCCCAGGGGACAGGCTCCAATCCATGCTGTTCACCAGCTGGGTATTTTCATAAATGTTCTAGATTAATTTTTACAACAGTGAGTGAAGGGGAAGCAGGGTGAGCCTCATCTCACATATGGCAAATGAGGGTGTGGAGATTCTGACAAAAATCTAATTATTTTTGTGCCCAAGTAGACATCCTGGCAGCAATGCTCTCCAGAGAGCTTACCGTCATGCAGCATTTCACCTGTTCAGAAAACACTGGTCCCACTGTCTTGACATATGGTTGTAAATGACAGCACACAAGTGCATTGGGACAAAGGCCTAACACAAGGCACAAATAAAATCGGGAAAAGAGAGGGAGTGGTCACTTATGGAAAGTTTTGATCATGTCACTTTCCACGACATCATATGGATCTCTGTGGCAGTAGCAGGAAGGAAAGACTTATTTCTTCAGGATATCCTCCAGTTATCTTAACCATGAAACTACACTGTATCTCTTCAAGGGAACTCTGCATCCCAACACCCAATTCACTGCAAAGTCCCACGTCATCCACAGAGCAAGTCCACACTGTACAGTATGCAAGCAGGGTTGCACAGGAGAAAGAAAAAGAAGGTACGGACCATGTAGTTAAAGACTAAGCCATAGGCATATAGAGAAAAATAACAGTTGCAATCCTATAAACAACCCGATTTCAGACTTTTCTAACTTCTGACTCGATATCCTTTCGTGAGTTTTTCTACCCAGGCTCAGGAAGCTGAGGGAGAAAGGAACATGATAAGCACATCATAAGATTGTATAGGTGTAGCAGTTTGAAGATTCAGAATGCTACAGTAGTCAGAAAAGACACACACACTGAATTACTCTGAAGTTTGTAATTTTAAGTAAAATTTTGCTCAACTATTATATTTAGCTGCATGCAGGGAGACTGGGTAAAGCCTCAAAGAGGAATCAACAGCTTCAATGACTAATCGTCAGCTACGGATTAGATCATTTTCAGGATGTGAAGAGAACGCTGTGTCTGCACTCTTCAAAGCAGAGCAAACTGACTTAGATGACCACAGCCTCCCATGGACTGCTTCCCCCCATGCTTATCCAGGCCGATACAAACGTTACCTCCATCTCGCCTCTCTCCCTTGAGTAGCACCCATTGCCAGGCTCCCCATCCCGACCTGCCACCCTATAAAGTAGGCAACAGGAGTCATGATCAGGACAGGCATGGAAGAAGAAAAAGGGCAGAAAGGAAACAAATGGAGGGGAGAAGGGGAGCGAAGCTGAGCTGAGAAGGGCCAGCGCTGCCTTGCTGTGATGGGGAAAGGAAAGAGGCCTGGTTTGGAAGGCAGGAAGAGGCTTTAGGCAGTTCGGGCAGCATTTACAGTACCAGCTGCGAGTATTTCATGGGCTGGATTTCATGGAGGCATTGCACTGAGTCACTGAAAAAGATACTACGATAAATGTGCTTAGATGGAGGGCTTTTTCATTAAAAGCTATAGGAATCAACAAAGGCCTCTGCTTGCTTGCTTTTTTTCTAATTAAAAAGTTTCTCATTTTTTGTTTTAATTCCCAACAGGTTTTCATTGCATTCATAGGACAATTAGAGGCTTTGTCCTCTGGCTATGTTTAATACCTATAAATTCCCATCAAAATCTTTGCAGGAGAGTAACCAAAAAAATCTGCTTTATATTATTAAGCAGGGACTTGAAATCCTGCAGGAACTGTATTTTTTTGACAAATTATTAATATTTTTTTTCTTTCAGTATCGATTCAACTAGTACATTTTCAGCACCTAATTGAATGTCACAGTTGTAACTCAAAGCCAAGCAAGATAAAGAGTATCAAGAAAAGAAGAGGAAGCAAAAGAATTTTCATTCTCTTCACTTTTTTCTTGAAAGATCAAAAACTGTAATAAGATGGACCTGAATTTCATGAAATTTGGGATCTATATATGCTAGGTAAAGAATTTTGTTTGAACTTTATGGATCTTATGTTCAGTTTTAGAGTAATATAGTTCTAAGTCCCTTACAACATTAAATACAGGCTTCTGTAATTGGAGCTTCTGTCTCGCTGATATTTCCATGATATCGTGTCCAAATCCTGATTATATTTCTTCTAAATTGTTAATAGCTTTTACCACAGAACAGTCTTTGCATGCCAGTTTCTGAAGCTAGATGAGTCTTATTGCTGTACCACTCTGAGCTCAGGAAAATACACCAAATTCTGACGGTTAAACTACAGAAATCATGTTTATAGGACTGAATTGGCCCAATTTTACTTTATGTTTTAAATATACAGTATCTGTCTGAATGCTATATTCAAGTAAGCACGTCTAGGAAGATCACACAAACAGAGTCAATGTCTGTCATGGCCCTGAGGGCACTAACCAGCCTGACTGTCCCTGGAGGCTCCCCTTACCCCACCCATGGCCCAGGACCCCATGTCAGCCCCCCGGGGCCGTCAGCCCCTGCCTCAGTGATGCTGCAGCAGAGCTGGTCTCCAGCTCCCCACAGCCCTGCCCTGCCACTGGCCCTGCCAAGCCAGGCCCAGCCCACATCCTGGCCTGGCATAGGCCAGTCCCCAGGGAGGTGCCAGTGCCCGAGTCTGGGGCTGCCCTGCTCCCAGCTGGGGCGGTGGGACAGGCCCCAGCTGCCAGGTCCTGCACTGCCACCCCTCCATGGTGAGCTCTTGGCACCCCTGGCCCCACAGCACCCTGACATTTTTATATCATTTTGGGCCTACTCAGCTCTAAACACCTTGACATTCATTCATTTCGCTGGGTATTGGACTGAGTGTTTATTTATGTAAGATAAAATCTGCCCGTTTGCAGAAAGAAGGCCTTTGTGAAAATTTGTGCACCACACCAACATATACATCAAAACTGCATTTCAGCATATTACTCAAGAAACCTTCCTTCAATCATTCCAGAGCTCTTTGGGTAAGGATTGTTTCTTTTTCCTCCTGTGTCTTCACATGTCCTCCTGAACTGTGCCAAGTGCTCTTAGGCAATAGACATAATAAACAAGGACCATAGCCTCCAAATTAACTCACTGTTAATTATGAGGCTTGGATAGGGGTGCAAATAAGCTAACTGGAACTGAGCAGGAAGTTGTCTTATCCTGGGAAAACGTCACCATTTCATAAAGTCTTTGAACTCCCAAACTGGAGCAAGATGGATCAAGGCCAATTAAAATCTTTTGTACCCAAACTTGATCAGGTAGCCCTAGGAGTGTCCTGTCTTTCTTCCTCCTGTTCTCTCCATCCCCACAATGACCAGTCCATCAAGCTTGCTTTAGCTGAGACTTAAGAAAAAATCATGCCCTTTATTTTTCTCCTTTTCTTAGCTGTTTTTTTTTTTTTGTTAAAATTCAGGATTCGGCTACCTTGGAAGTTATTTGAATGTATGGTGAACCAGAATATAAATAGTAACAATTCTGCCAAGAAAGTGAAGTTGATTAAGGAGAAAAACTTTTTTTTTTTCCTTATTGTTTAAGAGTTTGAGGATTTGGGGCTACATTTGATACTAGGCAAAAAAAAAATCCTGTTTATTATGCTTTCCTCCTCTCTATCCCTTCAACAAAATGCTGGAGAACACTCTCAAAATATTTATGAGCCATGCAAAGAATCCTCCAAAAACTCAGGGAAGGGAAGGGAAGCCTTCAACAGGTTACCACTTCCAACACAGCATCCAAGCAGATAAAACTTAGTAATCTGACGTGGCATCTTTTTAACCAGAAACAAAGAACGGCTGCTTTGATGCCATGGTTTTTCTTTTGCCAGGCATTTTAAAAGGTAAAATCTGAAAGTTACAGAAGTGAAAACCTTACGGGAATAATTTTGTTAGTAATTTTATTAAAAGTCAAACAGAGTTAGACTCTGCATGGACATTCTAAAAGGTAGCAACATAATGCTCAGGCATATAAATAAAAAGAAAGTATGGGCAGGCATTGAAATAGTGGTAAAGGAGGATGGAGATTAAAGATAACCACAGTTTAAACCAAACCCCAAGTGCTTTTATGTCAGTTATATCGAGTATGATGGAAATACTGAGTGGAGATGTAAAGGAAGAGCATCTAAACAGAACAAAAATAGGAACTGAAAGTATTGTGTTAGAGCATAAAGAGGCTGAAGACCTCCATGCGTTCCAACTTGCAGGAGGCTGGGTTACCTCGAAGCCTCTAAAATGGCTTCTGAAGTTGCATGTCCACTCTGTAGAATTCATTGTCAAATCTTCCAAGAGGTCATACAGCCAGAGGACAGCAAAGGAGGAAGAAACAATGTGGTTAAACAGAGGATCATTAGTCTGACCACAATTGTACACAACATTTTAGACCAAACTTTGATGGAAAGCATAATTAAAGACATGGAAAGAAGTGGAAAGAAATGCTGCACAGGTTTACTAAAAGTAGAACATGCAAGACTAAACAAGTAATTATTAAGTCTGATGAGAGGCAGCCTATTCAATCTACCTGGACACTGATACAATACGTAGTATGATGTGGCATGAGAGAGAAATCATTAAGTCAGAAACTAGAGATTAATATAATATTAGATTATAAATTAGGAGAAGAACTGGCTAAAGGGGAGATTACAAGGAAATTAGAAGCCTGGAGATAAAGGATAATTAATAGGCAGTTTCTCAAGACTATGTCTTAGAATAAGTTTGATTCATATTTTCTTTAATTAATCTGGTGCAAAAATGTGATTGCACCATTAAAATTTGCTGTTGTCTCAGAACATAAAGGCATCAATACAGAGGAAGATCATATTGTTATTGAAAAAGAGTTGGATGACCTTGAAAACTGGAGTGAGACTTATGGGATGAAAGTCATTTGTACCAAGCACAAGATCATGCATACAGGTCAAGTGTTCTTGCTATAAATATATTTATTGCAAATAACCAAAGAGGGAGAAAACCTGAGAGGGGTGGAGACACCTGGATGATTATGAACTACCAATATAATTCAGATGTGAAACAGTCAAATTGTATACCGGGATTTTATCAGGCAAGATATATCGAGGAGATGCAAAAAAAAAAAGTTAAAATCACTTACAAAGCACTAGTAAGTTCTAGCTGATCCGTCCCATGTCTGAAGAACAGGAACTCCAGACAGAGCAGGTGCTATTTATTAGTCTTCCCATCCCCTTATCATTCAATCTGTTGAAAGAAACTTAGGTTGTACCTGTACCTATACTGCAGGATCTTAAAGCATGCTGCATGGTCTTTTGCTTGTGAGCTGTTCCCCATCATGTCCCAGTTCCACATCAGGACAAGGCCATGTTACGCCTTGCTTCCCTCTTTTTCCCTTGTGTCCTAGTTTCCATGAGAAGGCAACTTAGATGTCTGGGATAGAAGGAAGCCATGACATACTGTAACAGGTTCCCCAGTTTGAACAGCAGAGGGAAATGCACAGCAGATATCCCATAGAGCAGCATCCATATTGCCTAAGAGATACGACTTTTTTCTGCCTAACAGCTTGATGAATGAGAGGTACGCTGTCTATAAAAACATAGTCAGTGAGCAGTGGGAAAAGAGAAAATATAAAGGAAAAGGAGCCATCAAAAAAAAGAAAATACTAGCACAAGAACAAGTTGCATGAGCTAGCAATAAAATTAAAAAAAACACATAAGAGAGGGCAGCTAGGACAGAGGATCATCCCTCTAGCCTTGAAAGCAGTAAGACCCTGGCGTAGCCTTTCAGTAGGAACAAAATCTACAAAGAAAACCTAGATTCAAACAGAGCTCAATCAGCTATTGGAGGAGATTATGTGATCTGGTTGTCTGGCTGTAGCAGTTCCAGTGACCCAGGACTTCCCCTCCAGAGCTACATTCTTAATTGTAAGGTTAGTATTTGATTTTATCACACTGTAAATTCTTTTTAAACAGAGCTGGACTTCCAGAAGTAGGTAGTCCATGGGCAGGATGTTTTCTACAGCTCTGCTCTGCAGTGTTGCAAAAGAAAACCTTGTAGTGCAAGTGAATTCCTTCTATCTCTAATGAACAAAAAATATTTCCCATGAAATAAAATGGAGACCATTCTCTTGATCCTAAAGAAAAGTACATCTGCTGCACAGTGGGAAACTATAGAGGGAAGATGGAAAAACTGAAACTAGTTTGGAAGAGAGTCAAGGACTCTCTCATTTCAAATTGCCACCTTTGACTTTGTTTTAGTAATTTTTCAAATATTATTCCTGTTCCTCCTTTTACAGCATCTCCAAAGCAATCAAAGAACACAATACAACCATAACAACAGTGCTCAGGAGTCCTTTCAGAGACTATATTGAATTTTGACAGCTACAGATTTTGTAGTAAGGGACAGAAAGCCTGGAAAGATAAAATATGGAGTAGGAATGAAGATTTCTGACCCTGCTGCCAGAGAGCAGCAGACTATTTTTATAATTCAATGAAGGCTACAATTTTGTCTGTGGCTCATGTTCCACTTTCTTTGAAGAGGATCCCCATAAAGGATCCGGGGCTTTTTCTTCTGTGAGAGATAAGCAAGGCAAACAGCACAACTGGATTTCAAAGTAACTGTTTTACTATTCATCTTTGAAGAAGCTATAAGTTTCTGTAAGCTTCAGCCCTACCAACTTCCCAGGGAACTCCGTACTATTTAAAAGGCTGTTATAGAAATTGGTAATCAATCAGCTTCAAATGTACTGGAAGGGGAGTTAATGAGAAAGTAATAGGTATGTTGTTATAACTTAACACTGGGATGTATGGTATGCTATTAATAATGTGCTCCTTTAGAGGAAGAATAAATTGAAAGTAGTGGCAAAACTGTCCATTCACAAATTAATATTTGTCAAACATGCGCACTTAAGGAGACCACAACATAGCCTGTGACGATATGTCAAACATTTTCTGAGATAACTGAAACTTGGTGCCCTGCTATTTAGCTTGAAATCATTGTGCCCTGTGGCAGCTGGACAGATGTTTGTATGTCAGGAACCCTTCCGAAATTGCCAAGGGAGGAAGGAAGAACAGTATTCTTTGGCTTTACAGCAACAGGCAAGCATGACACAGTTTCTCAGGGTAAGATTTCTATATGTCAGGATGCTCTAGTTTTCATTCCCATGCAAGTAGTCAAGGTAAACTTCAGTAGGGATTGCCCATGGCCAGATAAAACAAGGAAAACCCTGAATATTTTTGTGTCCTGTGAGGTTTTATGTTAAGATTATAATCTCAATGTAAACAAAAAAAAAAAAAACAAAAAAAAAAAGTACGTTTTTTCTGCAGGAAAACTGAAGTCTAAGATGCTTCTTTACTGCAGCAAAAAATAGATTGCAATAGATCAGATAAAATAATACAGATCTGAATGGGAGCTACAGGGTTGCAACTGATAACAAGGTACTTGTGAGGCCAGTAACCTTTTCTGTCTTAGATCTGAGGTACAGAATACTCCGCTGCTCTGTTAATGAGTGAAGGAGACCCATTATCTGAGTTCCCTCAGGCCTGCTCTTATAATCCTGCTTTAAATGATCTGATCCATCTCAGGCTGTGCAGCTGTAATGTCTGGTTGGCAACCCTGCACAAGTGAACTGCTGAGCTGTGGACAGTTTGGGACAGTTCTGTAACAGGTTGCCCCTATTCTAGGATGAAGACGACCAACTTCACCTCTAGACTTACACCCAATATTTCTTCAATATTTTAGGAAGCATTTCTTCTCAGAAAGGGTCATTAGACATTGGAACGGGCTGCCCAAGGAAGTGGTGGAGTCACCATCTCTGGATGTGTTTAAGAAAAGACTGGACATGGCACTTAGTGCCATGGTCTAGTTGACATGGTGGTGTCAGGGCAATGGTTGGACTCGATGTTCCCAGAGGTCTCTTCCAACCTGATTGATTCTGAGTCTGAATCATCTGCCATTTGGAGAACAGTAGCCAAGAACTTGGGTATAAGCTACCCCAGGTGTGTAAGTAGCCTGTGGGAGTTTCCATTACTGCTTCTAAGGCAGGAGGCCGCTCAGGGAGATGAGCACATATAACTGAAGTGAACTTCAGTAATTGCATTGGACAAGTGGACTGTTGTTACCTCCTTGCAGAGAGGTGAAGGTCTGCACACAAACACACATAATGTTCTTGTCAGAATACACATGAACACAGAGGTGAGGTTTTCCTCATGGAATAGATGCTACAAAATATCAACAAAATGACACAAATTTTACAGGAATGGGAGCAGAATAGAGAATTCAAATCTTGGGAGAAAAGTAATCTCTAATGGAAGGCTCTTTTTTTTGCTGACCATGATGTTGGGCTGGAAGATATTTAGAGGTAACTTGCCAATTGCCCAACCTTCTTTTCCCAGACTTCAGAAAGGACTCGCTATATCAAGTTTTAATACCTTATTCCAAGCTAATTCACTTTGCTTCTTTAATTGCAGTCTCAATATGAATTTAGATTGCTAATTTATACCAAAATACACCATACCTGTTTTCTTAATTACCTATACCATCAATACAACCTTAGACAATCTTTTCCCCTTTGATTACAGTGCCAGGTAAAAGGAACATGGCTGAAGTGTTCCTGGTATATCCTCACTTTCTTCTTTCTCAGCTGCAATTGCAGTCACCATTCCCACAGGATGGCAAGCAATTGCAAGGAGTGTTCACTCCTCAGAATAAGGGCTAACAAAGAACAAAATATGTGAGTAGCAAGTTGTTCTCCCACTATTTTGGGATGCTTTTCCCACTTAAGGAACTGAACAAAAAAATAAACATGATCGAAAGCACTATAAAGCTGCACAAGGAGAAGTTCTGACTGCAAGTGAGAACAAGATGGCTGGAGCATCATCTATCATGTCAGATTAGATAAAATATGCTCTGATTGCAGCAGATGAAATGCACTTCATTCTGATGAGGAAGCAAGATCACCCAAGTGTCATTTTTATCTGAGTTTAGGGGAAACCCTAAGTCAAACAATGAGTATTATCTGAAACATATGAACCAGCCAGGTACTAAGAAGATTGTCTATCCCACCTCAGGATGTTGCACAATGGTATAAAATCATAGAATTGTTTAGGTTGGGAAAGACCTTTAAAATCATCCAGTGCAACCGTTAACCTAACACTGCCAAGTCCACCACTAAACCGTGTCCCTAAGCACCACATCTACACATCTTTTAAATACCTTTAGGGATGGTGACTCCATCACTTGCCTGGACAGCCTGTTCCAATGCTCAACAACCCTTTCAGTGAAGAATTTTTTCCTAATATCCAATCTAAGCCTCCCCTGGTGCAACTTGAGGCCATTTCCTCTTGTCCTTATCACTTGTTACTTGGGAGAAGAGACTGACCCCCACCTCACTACAACCTCCTTTCAGGTAGTTGTAGAGAATAATAAGGTCTCCCCTCAGCCTCCTTTTTTCCAGACTAAACAACCCCAATACCCCCAGCCACTCCTCATAAGACTTGTGCTCTAGACCCTTCACCAGCTTCGTTGCCTTTCTTTGGACTTGCTCCAGCACCTCCATGTCTTTCTTGTAGTGAGGGGCACAAAACAGAACACAGTATTCGAGGTGTGGCCTCACCAGAGCTGAGTACAGGGGGACAATCACTTCCTTAGTCCTGCTGGCCACACTGTTTCTGATACAAGCCAGGATGCTGTTGGCCTTCTTGGCCACCTGGGCACACTGCTGGCTCATATTCAGCCGGCTGTCGTTCAACACCTCCAGGTCCTTTTTCGCCAGGCAGCTTTCCAGCCACTCTTCCCCAGGCCTGTAGCATTGCATGTGGTTGTTGTGACCCAAGTGCAGGACCCGACACTTAGCCTTGTTGACCCTCATACAGTTGGCCTCGGCTCATTGATCCAGCCTCTCCAGATCCCTCTGCAGAGCCTTCCTACCCTCAAGCAGATCAACACTCCCACCCAGCTTGGTGTCATCTGCAAACTTACTGAGGGCACACTCGATTGCCTCGTCCAGATCATTGATAAAGATATTGAACAGAACTGGCCCCAGTTCCCCTGGGGAACACCACTTGTGACCGGCCACCAGCTGGATCTAACTCTATTCACCATAACTCTTTGGGCCCAGCCAGCCAACCAGATTTTTACTGAGCAAAGCGTATGCCCATCCAAGCCATGAGCAGCCAGTTTCTCCAGAAGAATGCTGTAGGAGACATGTCAAAGGCTTTACTAAAGTCTAGGTAGACAACATCCACAGCCTTTCCCTCATTCACTAAGCAGGTCACCTTGTCATAGGAGATCAGGTTAGTCAAGCAGGACCTGCCTTTCATAAACCCATGCTGGCTGGTTGTCCTGTACATGCCACATGCACTCAAGATGATCTGCTCCATAACTTCCTCTGGCACCAAGGTCAGACTGACAGGTCTGTAGTTCCCCAGATCCTCCTTCTGGCCCTTCTTGTAGATGGGCATCGCATTTGCTAACCTCCAGTCACCTGGGACCTCCCGGTTAGCCAGGACTGCTGATAAATTATGGAAAGTAGCTTGGTGAGCACTTCTGCCATCTCCCTCAGTACCCTTGGGTAGATCCCATCTGGCCCTATAGACTTGTATGTGTCATGTTGTTTTCCACTACCCTTGATAATTGCTCTTGTCACAGGTCTCCTCTCCACTTGTCTACAAAGCAAAGAACAAGTCCTTTCCACTCTGCCATACAGTGGCTGTGAGCAGTGATTGACAATAACCACAAGGGAGGTTTTCAGCAAAAAATTTGGGGCCTAAAAAAATAATAGCAAAGCTTTGCTGTCTTTTCTGTCCCCTCTTGTGGTCAGTCACTAGCTCCAGCACTCACTTTCCCTCTTCCCAGATCACCTCATCTTCTGGAAAAACATCTAGGGTTGTTAGAAGAATTGCTTTTCTCAAGTCTCTTGGCTTTCTCCAGGATGGAGCCGTTCAACAGCAGTAAGAGGCAGGCACTTTTACTTATTTTAAGTCAATGAAAAAATCAACAGGGATAAATGAACGTCGCATCCCCATAAGTTACTCATTTGTAGCAGTTACAGCAGCTCAAAGCAGAGCAAACCTCATTTGTAGGAGTGCTTTCTCTGTCCGATATAGAAGAGCTGTATGGACTGCAGTGCCTGGCCATCTGCCTGCCTGGCACCCCAGCTCAGACAAGCATATTGTACAGAGCGTTTACAGCTTACTGAAGTCTAAGTCTGTAGAGAACAATTAGACTGTCTAATCTGGCCTCTTGTCCCCCATGCAGCTTAACATTTCACATAGGCACCCTGTACTAAACCCCAAAACCTTAGTTAAACCTCATCATTTTACTCCTCTTCAGCTTAACTCTTACATGCTACAGGTAAAGGAAAAAAAAAACAAACCTGGCTCCAAAAAACATGCAGCAACCTGCAAGGAATTACTTAAGTAACACGTACTCAATGATCCGACAGGCAAATCATCTAAAATGTAGCAGAATAGGGAAAAAATCCAAAGCCACAGATAATCCAGTTTGTAGAAAAATTCCCTAAGTCTGACACTCAGCATGACCCTGAAGGTGTATACAAGACAAGGCAGGCAGCCGTGAGGCCCCACTGCCACCATCTACTGCATTAGTGCTGGACACAGTCCAGGCAATCTCTAATAATTCAAACAAAGAAAAAAACTTCACTCCAGGGTACATCCAAGCCAATTGCACATAAGGAAGAAGAGCAAGCCTATCTCCTTTCCTTTTCCACGGACCTAGACAGGCGATGTGTGAAAGCCTGAATGATGAGATTTGATAATAGGTGTACTGTAAAGCTACAAGGGTTGAAGGATGTTGAGAGAAGTGCAGATGGTTCTTCTCCCTCGTCTCCTCAGAGGGACACAAACACAACTTCAGAGACTCTCAGGCCAGAGTGGACAACTTTTCCTATGCAGGTATTCAGCTCACATCCATGCAGAGAGGCTGTAGGATGTCTGCCAGAACCTGAATTAAAGCCTGTGTAATCCATTTTAAAAATAGTAAAGTTTGGTGACTGAAGACTTCCTTTAGACAGCAGTTCAACTATTTTGCTACCTTCCCAGCTAAAGAAGTACATCTGATTTAAAGGCTGAATCTGTTTAACTTCAACTTCCAGCCACCGGATCTTGTTACTTGTGTCAAGAAGTTTGAAAAGCTCCAGACACCTTCTGCTAGCAAAAGTATGTATACACAATCATTGAGTTACTTTCTCTTTGATTATTTTAATAGTGCCTAGATCCAGCCCTGATTTTTTATTATTATTTCCTCTTTCACTTCTTATTCCTCTCTTCACTGAAAGCTGGCTGACTGATGGGGAAGGGAAAATGTGAACAAAAATAAGCAAATTTAAAAAATTAATCTGCACAATAAGCCGTCCTGTTATCAGACTGGTTAGATTATTTATGCATTTTTATTACCTCTGTACTAGTCCGTAATATTCTTCTGGTATTAGAATTCCTCAGTTGAGATACTCTTTTATTACTATTGTTTACTGATAAACTTGTAATTGTTCAAGCAGAGTGAACTGAACATTTTCTCTGATAAAGGAATGAATATAACCTATTGGCATGGCTTGAAAAGTTACTTGTGAATTCTACAAGTCATGGGTTTTCAAACTCATGTAGTTTGTAGCCCTGCACAGATAAACTTAGAAGGATTTTAAATGGCTGACCAGTTGCAAATTTTATTATAATGATTCAAGAACAGACATTATCCATTCAGTCTGTCCTCCTCTGAGACTGAAGAAAGATCTTGTCTTGTGCTAGGAAGAGAATCATATTTCCCTTAGCACAAAATCTCCAAGTGTGTTAGACGACTACCTTATTTATCGAGTCTATTTACTGCTGTTGATGGATTGTATACTAACACAATAAACAGTGTCTTGAGGGAATGAAAAATATTTCTGCTTTCATTAGGGCTCTAACTTTTTTTTTCCTGGAAACATTTTCCTTCTAGGGTCCTCAAGGTGAAAGCAGACACCATTTGGTGCGTTGCTGTAATAAAGTAAATATTTTCTTTTTCTAATCACATTGACCTTGTGATCTATTGCCACTGGAATTTATATTCCTGGGAAATTCGGAGAAGTTATAGTTTTCCTCTCCAGGAATACAGATATCTTTCTGAGCTCTACCCGATTCAGAGCCAGTTTAAAATGAATGGAGAATTTTCTTGGTGTCAGATTCCATATAAAGAATGAAAAAGGTGAAATTAATAAAATGTCAGGGATAATTGATATTAGACCCCAGAAATGTTATTAAACTGTCAAGCTTCCGACAAATTCACATAAACAGACTTAAAACCAGGCTGAACATTCCTCGTTTAAGTTAGATGCCAGCTTTTTTTCTTGTTTGGGAGAAGAAGAAACTACTGGGAGAAGCCATAATACATTCCTACTCAGTCCAGCAAGAGGTCGCACACCAGTCATGGAGGGACAGACTCTGAGCCAGGTGAGAGAACCAAGCCCACTGGGAGAACAGCTTAGTAGGAAAAACATTGCTCTCAAGACAGCAACGTTACAAGAAGAAAATTAGCTAGCTATGAAGTCAGATAGAGCTGTGCTCCAATATGTACCCAGCGAGTCTCAGGACCCTGGGGTCATCTGTTCAATCTTCCCACAGGCACTCTCCTCATCTGCTTTCCCATGCCATTCTTACACCCCTTCCTGTCAGCCTCTGCACAGAAGCAGATGAAAGCAGATCAGATTTAACCTCTCATTCACTGGGAAGTAGGTCTTTACACTGTGTCCTGCACAGGGGTTGGAGGAAAGCTAACAAGGTGTTGAAAACATGAGGTGGTTTAAGTAAGTGTCAGCTACTGGATGATCAAGATTCATAAACTCTCCATGGAGACTGGAGTACAGTGAGCCAACCTATCAACCAGGGGCCCTAATGCCTGATAGTCAGTCATCAGTGTCAATGTGAATTTCCTGTACAGGAGCATCCAAGTTTGCTGCAAGACATTTCATTCATAGAACAAAGAAACAAAACAACAGTGGGAACTCATTACTTCAGAGGTTTTCTAAACTCTTTGGATTGTCTAAAATACATATTCAAAAGAAATCATAGATGCAGTTTCATCTGTACTGAAGTTGCAGAGAAGTCCATCAAGGATTCCTCACAGGCACGAGGAAGGACAGCATTACCTTTACATCCAGACTTGTAGAAAACACACTTGTCCCTTTTTCAAAGCCTAACCTTATTTTTTCTGAAGCCTGGAACAGTTGGTGGCAGACAAATCCCTATTATTGCCTGTAGGCATCCCTCAAAATATATCAATTATCCTATCCAGTTGCATTTCAGATGAATTATTCTCCGGTTACCAAGGCAACCAAATATGTATAACAAGAAAGAACCATATTTTTTTGTTCATGCATACCTGGGCTGTCAGAGCAACCTTAGAAAATGGATCACCCAAGCCATGCATGTGCAGTCTCAAGGGGACATGGTTCATATCAGCTGTGGGATGTCTGCCTGCGGAATCAGGAACATCACCTCCCACCCCAGCCTGCGCACTAGTGTTTGCAGCACTAGAATGACCCAAGGGCTTTGGAGACCATTACACTCCCCTAACAGCACGAGAGGAAGTAGAAGGCAAGCACTCATGGGAAAAGCAGATCATCCTCATGTATCTGCAGTTCAAAAACAAAGCTTGTGAAGTCTGTACTAAGAAATCTCTGGTTTGAACTGTATTTCAGCCACAATTTCTGTAAGGAGAAGAAGATGGTTTATTCTGGTTGACACTTGCAGGCAAGTTATGTTCATTATCAGCTCAACTGCATACATTGCTCACAGGCCATCAGCAGTAATTTTCTTTGTATAGGCAAGACTTCAAAGCTAAGAGGAAAGACCAATCTATAAGCAGATGTAACACCAAAATACTTTTAATGCTCTTGGTATCAGCTTGTGTGTGTCCTACGTGATAAGAGAAAGAAATGAAGAAAATGAATTCAAAAGCTTCTTGAAATAATCTTTTATTCCTAAAGTCAGAAAAAAACTAACATTAAAATAGTGACCTGAATGGTGACCTGCAGGCAATACATTTATTGTGAACATCACTTGCCTATCTCTACACTAATACTTCCTTTGTTGCATTTTAATGTTTATTCAGTAAGTAAGAAATTCAATAAATAATAAAAACCTTCCTGTGACAGTACACTACAACACAGTGTGAAACACAGCTCTCTAGACCCATAAATGAAGGAATATTATTCAGGATCCCAAGTTACAACATGGTTTAATAGCTTTACACAAAAAAAAGTATAATACATAATGTCTGGACATTCTACATTTCAAAGATATTTCTGTTTTCCAAAATAGCCGCAGCTTAAAAACAAAGTCAGCAGGGAATAAAGGTAAGATGCAGACACATTTCTGCTTGTTATAGGCAGAAGGGTATGGATTTAAACTCTCACTTAGGATGGAGCTTAGAAAGCCCTTTGTGCCAAAGTGTGGCATGATTGTTACTCCTTCTCACCTCCAGCCTCAGGTATACTGTTGAGCTGTGGCAGGTACCACAGTGGCATCCCAACCATACAGCCAACAAGTATCTCTTAGATAAAGACAGAAGAAGAAACTGTATTAGAATATATATTAATAATACATATATAATTAAACATGAGTCTATGATGTGTTAATAAAAGTATGTCGTGGAGTAGATAGTCCAGACTGCACTTCAGTCCAGCCACGGGAGCATTAGAAACAGGTACTCTGTCAGCCTGCTACATAAGTCACGTGTGGGATGGGAGGTGAGGGCGGACAAGGAGCCTTACCCTTTTCCCATGCCCACAAGCTTTGAGCCAAGTTGCAACATGGAAGCTAATATAATCATGCTGCAAACCAGTGGGTCATCACACCTATTGCATAAACAAGAGAACCCTAAAGAGTTTATAATCCAAGAACAGTAATAGAAAAGGAGGGGCTACAGGGTAGAAATGGGAGAGTCTAGAAAAGGGTTAAGATCTGGGTTTAAGATAGGCCAATGGTCTAATATGAATTACAGGAGGAATAAAAGGGATGATCAGCTTCTCCTCACAGTGAAAGTGCTAATTTACATTATATATCGTTATCAGACAGGAGAGTCTATCTGACTTGCATACTGTGAAAAGAGTAACAGTAACTTTATATGCCTTGCACAACCCTGAAGGTTAAAACACTGTCTCTAACCAGACCTGCGTAAATGAAAACAACAAAGGAACACACTACCAAAGCATGGGGAACAATGCAATACAGCATCATAGGAAAGCAGCAAGTGCCTCAGGTACGCCACAAATGGCTAAGCAGAAAATGTCAGTTTCTCTTGCAGTAATTTTTAAGCTTCCCCCCCCAATGGAAAAAAATAAAACCTAACAGTCTTTTGAGAAACAGAAAGTGTTTTGATGTCCTTTTTCACCCAGAGGAAAACCCCAGAGGAAGATATTTGCTTAGGGGACTGGCCTGTAAGGTTGTTGAGCCAAGTTCATGTCTCTCAGAAGCTTATTCCCAATAAATGGTCTCTCACATCTCAGGCCAGTGACTTCATTACTTAACTGTAAAACACTAGAAAAAAAGTCAAAGTCTTCATCTCTCCAACCCTAATAAATCTAATACACTTCTGAAGAATATACTGCATTTGACAAAATAGCACACTGCTTTGAAAATATCCTGATAAGGTCTACCTGGTCATATAACAAACCACAGGAAGACTCTTCAACAGCACCAGCTGAAGCCAGAATCAGCCACAAAAGTGAATAGCTAGAGAAGTGCTGTATTTTGCTGTCAC
This sequence comes from Nyctibius grandis, assembly GCF_013368605.1. Classification (NCBI taxonomy): domain Eukaryota; kingdom Metazoa; phylum Chordata; class Aves; order Nyctibiiformes; family Nyctibiidae; genus Nyctibius; species Nyctibius grandis. Next base: position 43,780,622 of record NC_090661.1, read on the forward strand.
TGTGAATTTAGCTAGGCAGCAGAAGGTTTCTTAAAACAAAGACCACCTGCTGGAGGAAAACAGTTCTAAAAGGTGACCCCTGAATACATACATTTTCCACGTCACTAATATTTACTAGCGATTGATTTGTTAGCAATTCTTAAAGCCCCTACAGTAAAGACAGATTGATCTTTGCTGCAGTCACCTCTAGAAACCAACCATCTGCCACAGGCGGTCACTTTGAGCAGCTTTTGTTATTCTTCTGACGGATAGTGTTAAAAAAGCTCTTTGACTTGGAAACCCATCTATGGTACAACTGGCAAAGCCAATTGACTCTGATCCTTTTGCTGTGGTAGCAACAGCTATGGCAATCACATGAACACCAGGTATAAATCACCGCCCCATTCCCAACCAGGAGCTTCGCAAGAGGACACTTAGTCCATACCCTTTCCTCCATTCCAGCATAATCAGTCCCTTTCTCTATGGGACTCTAAAGCTGTTTGTAAAACCTCCAGTGACAGGGACCGCACAGAATCCATTCCAATTCTTGACTATCTCATAGCTTGAAAAATAGCTTTAATGTCTAGTACAAGAACCCCTTGCTGTGCTTTAGCCATACTGCTGCAGCAGACATGGACATGTGCTGGTCCTTCCCCTCCACACTTGTACCATGTTAAACCTACCTGAAGGCTGTTACTCATTTCTCTAGATTAGAGTCTCAGCTCTTTCAGGCTTTCCACACAGATCGCGGTTTCTAAACCTCTGAAAGATCTTGCTGTCCTTCTTTAGTCACTGTTAGCCTTTTATGAGGACATAACCCGGTGGATAGATGATGGTAAAGCTGTGGATGTGGTCTATCTTGATTTCAGTAAGGCGTTTGACACGGTCTCCCACAGCATCCTCGCAGCTAAACTGAGGAAGTGTGGTCTGGATGATCGGGTAGTGAGGTGGATTGTGAACTGGCTGAAGGAAAGAAGCCAGAGAGTGGTGGTCAATGGGACAGAGTCCAGTTGGAGGCCTGTGTCTAGCGGAGTCCCTCAAGGGTCAGTACTGGGACCAGTTCTATTCAATATATTCATTAATGACTTGGATGAGGGAATAGAGTGCACTGTCAGCAAGTTCGCTGATGACACCAAACTGGGAGGAGTGGCTGACACACCAGAAGGCTGCGCAGCCATTCAGAGGGACCTAGACAGGCTGGAGAGTTGGGTGGGGAGAAACTTAATGAAATATAACAAGGGCAAGTGTAGAGTCCTGCATCTGGGCAAGAACAACCCCATGTATGAGTACAAGTTGGGGACAGACCTGTTGGAGACCAGCGTAGGGGAAAGGGACCTGGGGGTCCTAGTGGACAGCAGGATGACCATGAGCCAGCAGTGTGCCCTTGTGACCAAGAAGGCCAATGACATCCTGGGGTGTATTAGAAGGGGTGTGGTTAGCAGGTCAAGAGAGGTTCTCCTCCCCCTCTACTCTGCCCTGGTGAGGCCGCATCTGGAATATTGTGTCCAGTTCTGGGCCCCTCAGTTCAAGAAGGACAGGGAACTGCTGGAGAGAGTCCAGCGCAGAGCCACGAAGATGATTAAGGGAGTGGAACATCTCCCTTATGAGGAGAGGCTGAGGGAGATGGGTCTCTTTAGCTTGGAGAAGAGGAGACTGAGGGGTGACCTCATTAATGTGTAAAGGGCAAGTGTCATGAGGATGGAGCCAGGCTCTTCTCAGTGACATCCATTGACAGGACAAGGGGCAATGGGTGCAAGCTGGAACACAGGAGGTTCCGCATAAATATGAGGAAAAACTTCTTTACGGTGAGGGTGACCGAACACTGGAACAGGCTGCCCAGAGAGGTTGTGGAGTCTCCTTCTCTGGAGACATTCAAAACCCGCCTGGACGCATTCCTGTGTGATATGGTCTAGGTAATCCTGCTCTGGCAGGGGGATTGGACTAGATGATCTTTCGAGGTCCCTTCCAATCCCTAACATTCTGTGATTCTCTGATTCTGTGACTGTTGAACATCACCCCGCACCAAATGTCAGTTGTTCAGTACGTACAGAGACAGACTCTGCTTGCAAGATCTTCTGGTATCATCTATTGTTCATGCATGCTTGCTCCTTATCTACTTCCCCATCTAGAATTTCCAGGTTTAGAAATGAGTTGTCTGAGCCTGGAGGCCCCAGGGAGATCTGATCATGCCTTTTCTATGATATCTGATATACTCCACAGTTAAATAAGAATCACTTCAATTAACAAGATTCTCATCTACTGTATTAAGCGTAAGAGTCTTCGTCTACAATAGGCCTCTCTGCAAGGAGCTGTACATTATTGTTACATAAAGTGCCACCATCTCATTTGCATTTAGGCAACAAAAAAAATCCAACAATAGTCTGCTGTACTCATCCTATACTACTCAGGAATCTTAAGACATTAAGCCCATACATATAGATTTTTATCTATGAGTGCAAGGAATTGTTTTTAAGATAATAATGCAGGCTACTTGGGAGGATGCAATGCTTCTTTTTAGATTTCTCCCTTCCCAAGCAATTAACATTTCTGTAACCACAAATTGTACAGAAATCAGCACATCTTATCTGTAGGATAGAACAGTTACTTCCCCACACGTGAAGATTAAACTATACATAAAGCTGCTGGGAAAGCTAATGCAGTTGTTTAATGCGTGAGGTGGCAGCAGAAGCAGCAGCACAGAGGGAACAGTGCAAATGAAAGGGGTCCAGTTGCATTTGCTTCCTAAAGCACACACTGGACAGGCAAGCACAGCATGTTTCATTAGAAACAATGAAATCTCCTTTTCAGCTAGCTGGCATTTTGGCAAGGCTGCTGATAGATCAGAAACTCAGAGCACAATTTGTTTGCCATGCTGTAGCCTACTTTTGTTTAATCAGACAGCCACAGCTGAATGTGTTCCTGCTGTCAACAGCAAACCTGCAGACCTGCATTCGCACGTCAGAGTGTGTGTGTGTGTGTTGTGTGCATGTGTATACGTGTGGACGTGAGCTCTTGCTCATTCTGTGATTAAAAATGTAAGCACCTACTATTTTCAGCCTGAAAGGCAGCCAAAACCTTTGTGTTCAAGTTGGCACAGGGAAGTCTCCCCGTGCCCATTCCATCGTATTAGCAGCACTCCATAAAATGGCAAAAGAGGATGGATAATTTTGAAACTTTTTGTGCCTGGAATTTGATGGTTTCACTTGCAGCTTTGAAGTAAAGGCAAAGCTCTCCTTTGTGTGGGATGCATTCGTGACGTAATTGCAAGCTCTTTACAGACCACTGGTCTCTCAGCACTGAAAAGGCTCAAAGCTTTTAATTAAGGGCCTGATCTGGCTCCTGCTAAATAAACTGAATCAGACTCTACCAAACCTGCTCTCAGTAAGGTCCAAAGGTTTCACCACAGCTCTGGTAGGAGCATAAATGAGTCTACCGTTCAGTATTTGGACATTGTTTTCATTTTCAGAAAATATTCTCAACGGTAGGCTGAATATTAACACTTACAAACTAAAACACTACCTCAGCGATCAATTCGAATACTTTTTTACCCTCTTCATCTTTCATGTACTGGAGTCCCCGACAAGTCTGTTTTCTGTGGCCTTCCCTGTTAACTGAGCTGACAGCACCTTCCACTTGGAGACTCACACCACAGTACATCAGGAGCTGCAGAGAAGAGAGGAGACACTGACTTACAGAGGAGGACAATACAGAAGTTCAGGTACCTCATAAGACAGCACAGCAATATTTCTAGTTTTTTGGAGGGTAAAAAACCCGCTCAATTTGCTGAATTTTAAAAAAGCCAACACTTTTCCACAGAAAACAGATTTTTTGTTTTAACCAGACCTTTAGGAAAACGTTCTTTCTTTTAATTTAAAAGAACATTTTACCATCGTTACTCAGTTCTTAGATATCTCAAGAAATTGCAGCTGAAGAAAAGATGATCCATGTATCCAATAATTTCTCTATAGGGATCACATAATAATGCCTTTCCCCCCGCTTTTTGCCCTTAAAAAGACCCACAGGACTGCCTGGATGCAGAATGTAACATCAGAACTACTTCAGCAAATGTTGACATGTCTTAATAAATATGAAGTTCATGTCAAAATATGCATACGTTGAAGTATGCTCTGTGCACTGTATTCAGTAAATGCATATAAGAATGCTCATACTTATGAAACCAACCTAAATATCTCATTATAAAAATAGCGTCACAGCTGAAACACATCCTATATAACTAGGAATTGAAAAGACTCTTGAAGACAGTTTATAGACTCCTCTCTTAATGTTACTCTCAATTTCTTCTACTCCACTAACACATTTTAAAAAACATTAAAGTAATATAAAGTATCAAAAGAAACCAGAAGTAATACCACATTTAAGAGAGATGCACACAGGCTTTGTTGCCAGAGGTTTCTTAGATCATGGTTCATACATTTTGCAGATGCTTGTGCCTCACTTACAGCAATTTGTACCATTTGAATTTCAGTTTCTGCATGTTCAACCACTTCCCAAAGCTATATCCTATTAAGAAAATAAGTGCAGAGATTTGGGGTTATGCTGTGTGTGTGTACGTGTGTGTAACTGGGGTGGGGGACTGGGAGAAGAGGTAGGAGGCGGCAAAAAAAAAGCAAACCTTTTGGTGAGGAAGGGAACAATAAATATATTAAAACACTGCTGTTCCCTCTTAAGTACTGTAATTAATAGGACTGCAATCATAATACTCAGAGATGTGAAGACATCCAATCTCACTAATTACACAGGCCTGTTAACAGGTTGCAGAAACCTCTGCAGGAAGGGACTTTGGTTACTTCATTGGTCGAAGCAAGGCCAGCATCTGAATGGATACCACCCAGTGCAGCTGAAAGCCTCAAATTTCACATGAACCATTTAAAACATTAAATGAAACAAAAGGATCCAGAACAAAATCTATGAACTTCTGACTACTTATAGCCAGGTCCCAGTAACTTTATTGGTTTGGTTTGGTTTTTTGTTTGTTTTTTTTTTTCCCCACACACTCAAGGTATAATCCCTTATAATTTAGCCAAGTTCTGTTTGGAGTAACAGATATTATTTTCTACCTCTCTAAATTGCCCTTGAACTTCAGCTGAGTAGCATGTTCTGCTCCCCCTCCTGATTAGGACTGTTTAGAATTGCCATGTCCTGTTAAGCAGCTGGCCTGCTTCCCCTCAATAGCAAGCAAATTGTTCTCCTTCCAATACTAGTTATTTTTAGAAACAAGAGCTTTTGGATTAAAAAAGAAATGTTGCATATCACAAGACATCACCCTTTTCTCTCAAGGTTTATTTTTTTAACCCTTGTAGTGGATCTGACTCATTTACCTTTCCACTATCTTCACCTCTCACCACTTCTTTGGCCACACTAGGCCTGTCTTAAAAACAGCTCTAACCTTGTGTAAGGAGGAAGATTAGAAAATAGACAAAGGTGGCTCTGTCAATTGTACTAAAGTCAGGGGTGTTTGGATGTACTGTTACAACTCAGCATATTATACCAATCAGTTTTCATCCAAGACTAATCAGAGAATAGTCTTTTAAATCTGAAGGTTGTATAAGGTCCTAGTATTTAACTTTATAGAAGATCAGACTCGTAACACAGAGAGCAGAGAGCTTGAGGTCTGTGGACTCCTACTAAGGAATTTGCACGATAGGTAAGAAAAATAACTTTTTTTTTTAAATTGAATTGTACACTGCTACTACAGAGCAGTGAGGCATCCACAAGCTAGAAAAGACCACCAATGGGACTGTGACTGTAATGTACCCATTGGAGAATCACTGCCGCATGGCAAGATCAGATCTACAAAAGTGGTTTTGCACCAGTGCCAGCACCTCCCTAAAGGTTACACTTCAGTGATATGCTCTCGAACAGTTTTTTTTCAGTTCTCCTTCCATTAACTGTGGAGCAAAAGCAGCCTCGGAGGAAGTGAGACAGAAATGAAAAGGCAAAGCATTAACAGGAGAAAAATGAAGTCCTGTTGCTCCCAGCTATTTCCATTGACTGGAAGCAAGGAATTGCTAATAAGAACTGCAGCTTAAAATGGAGTGTGCATATGTTAAGATGAAGTTCTGATGTGCATTTTGCATCCTGTATTACAGACTTGAGTCCAGGAATGGAGACAGAGCTGGGTAATCTTAGCACTCTGTGGAGCATGTATTAAAATGGTCACAAAAGTAATTAGATAAATTGAATGAAATCTGACTTGACAAGCAGGGGTCATCCTATTCTATGAAGGCTCAAGATGGAGACCAAGGGGCCAAACAACTAGTGATTGAAGGGCACAGCTAATTAAAGTGCCTGCTATATTAATATTTATGTTAAAGTTTCCAGTAGCTCTGGCCTTGACCTGGCAGTCAGGTATACAATGTGTGTCCTTCATTTTAATAATTTTCAACATTAGTCCTCATATGGTTATGAAAGCACTTTAAACAGGATGTTATACCTGGCTCTTCCACGTTCAGAGTAAAATGGCTGAGAAATGGAAAAAAGGCTGGAAAAAAGTTAGCTAACTAAGTTTGAAAACAAGTCCCTCCAATTTAGTTAGCAGAAAAAATAAAGGTAGGAAACACTGACATTTATTAGTGTTTTCTGTCTAAAGCTGTGAAAAATGCTTTCCCGTCTTTATGATACTTTATCTTCATTTTATGGGTAGGGAAACTGAGGAACAGCTGTGAAGGCTCACATTGAGAAGCATTCACTAATCATTTGAGAATCACTGCAGCCTGGGATACCTACACACCAGTACTCCAGAGGTGCAGACCACTCCAGCTGAAAGCAAGTGGAGCTCCAGATGCTTCATATTTATGTACAGAGAATTACTTTGTAAGTTCATCAAGTAAGTGAGGGAGAGCAGGGGAGAAATTGTTATGTATCAGGCCACAAAAATAACAAAACACCCCTCCCTTTTCTTGCTGAAATAACAAAAAAAAATATTGGGACTTGAATTTAATTTTTCATTCAGTTCAAAATGGAGAATACTAAATGCACTTGAAATAAAGCAACAGAAAGATAGCTACATTCAGACAGGAAGGGAAGAGAGGAGGTCAGTGGGGCTGTGAAGAAGACATGAGGCTACTTCTCCCTCCACTAACCAGCCCATGCTCTTGGACTGACATGGGTGGACAGGACCCTTCTCCAGATCATGGCATCTGTCTTCTCACTCCCCTGAGCCCTCCTCCCCTGCAGACACCCAACTTTGCCCGCCGGCCCCCGCACACACTTGGCCACATGCAGAGGAATCTCGTCACCCTCTGTTCAACCACACAGACGTATATTCAAGTGGCCACATATTCGCATGGCCCAGAGAAGCAGCAGTCCACAGGGCCTGGGTGCCCCTTACTGAAGCCACTGCCATAACGCTGTCAGCTGTGACATCTGCCACCTTCTTCTGCTAGAAAGCAGGCCTTGTGCCCGCCTCATGGGAGAGCCCCACCACAGTGCATCCTCCTCCCATTGCTCCCGAGCGAAAAGAGATACAGTGACTGGGCAAGGAATGGAGCCTGGGGCTTCCCTTCCCACCCAAAGGCTGAAACTGCTGAACGGCTGCAAGTGAAAACTCATTTCTCTCACCTCGCATCTTCCCCTTCCAGAAAAATTTAATTAAATCGGAATTAAATTTTGGCAACTTCAGCCTGGATCTATAATGACCAAGACATTATCTTTCAGAGAATACACCTTAACAAGAAGTCAGCTAATTTAAGTCACTTCAATCTTTTCTTTGCAGAGAGGGAAAAAGACTAGAAAATCTCACAGGGTGCTGCTTGTTCTACAACCCTACTGCTGTCAGCCAGACTGTAGACATCTCTGGCTGGACAATTTAGCTTCGAAATATCCACAGCTAGCAGAAACATTGACTAAAACAATTTGGCTATATTGAGACAGACTGTGGAATTGTATCCTGGTCCTCTTTACCTTGATTTGCTTCTAGTGTTGAGGTTTTGCAGCACAAAGGGCTAATCAAGGGTGAGGACGACATTTCCGAGATTCACATGAGAATCACGGCACAATCCAGATTCTATTTAAAATTATGCACATAGAGGGATGAATAAAGTTTTTCCAACCTGAATGATTTCACTGCCAAATTTCAATAATCCTTTTAATTACATTTTTGTACTTCTATTTTAGATAACAAGAGGGTATCTGGTATTTTATGTACAGTCTGTAGAACTAGGTGCAACCTCTGGCTTTCTGGCACCTTGCCTCTGTGTCTGAGTTATAAAGCTTGGGTAGCCACGCCAGCACACACCATTGTTTGTACCTGCTGCAATTCAGTTTTTACAGCAGCAGTTGTAGCAATTTAGCAAGTAGAACACCCATTTTACTGTCTGTTTTATTACCAAGACAGATAAAATTTGTGCAAGTAGTGCTCAGGGAACCAGCATATAACCGTATATCTGAATTAAAAACTAAAGTATTATCTAGCTGAACTCATTAGCATTTACAGGAATGGCTAAACAGATTTGTTTCCCCCATCCATTGTGTTGCTCCCTGCACAACAGTCATTTGTTCTGAGCCTCTTTTAGCAACTTACCAGAAGAAAACAAACAGACAAAATGGCAGTGCTGACTGGATGAGCAGCTCATGGCAAACACCACTAATACCCCTACAGAACAGGCAAGAACACTAAGATTTGTGTACTATATACCTTCCAACAGTTAGCTCAGCAGATTTGATGCTTCATGCACCACAGTACTTCCCAAGCTTTATAAACAGACCACAGGAAAATGGCTTTTCAGTCTGAGACCCAAAATGGGACTTTGGCATCCCTAACTCCCACCCTCAGGTACCACTCATCTCCTACATGTCTCAGTTTTCAACTTACCTTTTTTTCTGACCTCAGGAATTCGTAACAATTTTGAGCACCTGAGCATATTTCTTCCAGGATCACAGACAGTTATGTCCACCTCCTGCTTGGGGTGCTGTTCTCATTCTGCAGCTCTAGCTTCCTGCAAGGCATAGTCCTTCTACAGATGCACATAGGACTACAGCAGGTAGTGCCATAGCATGAGGATAGCATCACTTACAAATACAAGTTGTATCTAAAAGCAGCACTTAAAATGCAAACTTTAGAACTCACAGATCTCCTCAGTTGACAACTCGGCATGAACAGTGCTCGAGCCAAAAAGAGGGCTCAGCAGATGAGGGATGGCTAGAAAACTAGAGCCAAGGAAGGAAGCCAAACAAGTCTAGGTAAGCACAGACTACGGAGGCATTCAGGTCAGTTCAGAAACAGTGGAGGAGGATCTGAGAGCTGATTAATAGATTTTTACATAACCGGATATTGAATAATATTCTGTGTAAATATTACCACTTCTTCATGTGCCTTCCGGCTGCAATGCAGGCCAAAGTTCTGGCTTTCCAGAACCACTTGGGATGTTTTCCCTCAAGATAGAATTCAAAACTGTTGCATATAACACACAAGTAAAGAAGTGTTTCTGCTCCTCAGTACACTTTAAAGCCCCCTGCTTCTTATTAAACACTGTACAACATAGTAAGTTGTCCTGGTTTGGCCTAAACCAGGCCAATTTTTCTTTCAGTGATTTTTACTTTCAGCTAAGTCTCTTCCAAGTAACTGCACTTTCTGAAACTAACTGCATGTTTTGCAGACAGCCCTGCTTCTAGGACTGATAACGCTCGAAGTTTGTAGTTATTGCTGAGGCACCGGTAGGGATGTTGTGCAGAAAGGCTCTTGTTGTACTTAGTCTTAGAGAAACCAAGGTCACTGCTAAATTCCTCACTGCTTACGAGTGAAGAGCCGAAGGGGGGTCGCACCTGCAGGGAGGAGCGGACAGGGCAGGTGACCCAAAATTGACCAACGAAGGTATTCCATCCCATACACGTCATTCTCAGTATAAAGTGGGGGGATCACGAGGGTCTCGCTCTCTTGCCCCTTCCGCCTTCCCTTGCTTCCTCTGCTGTGTTTGGGTGCTGCTGCTGCTGCTTCGGGCTCCTTCTGCGGCTTGAGCTTTTGGCCAGTGTCCAAGGAGGACTCTGTCCTTTTTCCTGCTGCCCCCGATCCCGATCCGTGCATCCCTGAATCCAGCTCTCGACCGTCACTGGGCCCAGCCTGGGCCTTCCCGGAGCCTGCCCTGCAGTGCCGGTGGTGACGTGGCTGACATCGGGGGAGCTCGATCTTGGTTTTGTATATATTTGTATATATTTGATTATTCCAATATTATTATTATACTCTTTTTCATTATTATAATTTATTAAAACTGTTTTAACTTTCCAACTCATAAGTCTCTCTCCCTTTTCCCTTTCCCCTTCCCTTCGGGTGGGTGGGGAGGGTTAACAGAGAGCGTCTGCCTCAGGTTTAATAGCCAGCCCAGCTTTAAACCATGACAGATTTATTGGCGCCCAACATGGGGCTCGAGAGAAGCTCAGACAGGTTGCTCTGATAAGTGGAATCCCGGGTCCAGCGGGAGGAGACCTGGAGAGCTCAGCTGAGAGAGTATCAGATTTCTTCCTTTGAGATTTACGAGGGGTTGGAAATTAAAACAGATAGTGAAGATGATAATGTCATTTTTGAATGCTGTGTTATCTCATCTTTTTATAGAGTTTCTTTCACAGTTGAGTATTGTAATGACGCCTTACCTGCCGTGGGCACTGTGTTATTGCTTGCTTCTTCTTAATATTTACATGCGGTTTAGCAGTGGGCACTGGTCGAAATGTATTGTTTTGGTATGGGGTTTGATACTGATTTATGCCGTGATAAACTGGGCAGTTACTATTCCGATCTCTTATCTCTATGACACAATGATGGGCAGCTTTAATCGCAAATCGGTAGCAGCGACTTCATCTGCACGCTCCAGGCGTCCTTTAGGTGATTGTGTTAATGATTACACTTCCAATTTTACTTCGGGAAATAGTACCTTCTCCTTTTCTGCCAAGCTGATTCCACTAGATTTTGTGAAATTCGGATGGTGCTGTCTAGGTGGCATGTTTTTATTTTCGGTTGTCCTGAATGTGTTTCTGATGTGGGATAAGATTAAATATCGGTGCAGGGACAGGTGTAGGTGTTATGCAGCCACCTCAGATCCTACAGCGTGTGCTGCCACTACAGCTCGCACTGCAGCTGCTACACCCCCCAAGATGGCCACTGCAGCTACTCAGACTCTAACGAGTCTCAGCACTCCCACGACAGCCACTGCATCTACTCAGACCCCAGCATCTACCGAATCTGTACCAATCGCTCCTGTAACCAGGAGGAAATGCTGAAAGAAATCAGCTCATGAAGAGAAGATGATGACTCAGAGCCTTCTAAGGCAGAGCCATCACATGATCCAGGTGGGGGCCCTTCTCAGACAGAGTCAGGGCCTGACACAGATGGGGGTTTCCTCGATCGTCCTTTTAAAGCAGACCCATCACAGAAGAAAGGTACTTCTAAAGCAGAACTATCACAGGAGGAGGAGGACTTGGACGTAGAGATAACCTACCACTCCTTATCCCTGAAGGACCTGAGAAATATAAGGAAAGACTTCAGCCGTTATGACGGTGAGCCAATTATTACCTGGTTGCTCCGATGCTGGGATAATGGGGCGGATAGCATGGAATTAGACGGCAGAGAAGCCAGACAGTTGGGATCCCTGCCCAGAGATGATGGTATCTATAAGGCGCTTGCAAGAAAGTCAAACACTATCAGCCTCTGGAGGCGACTTTTGTCAACTGTAAAGAGCAGGTATCCCTATAAAGATGATGTTATGAGCCACCTAAGCAAATGGACCACTATAGAAAAAGGTATTAACTACCTTAGAGAACTGGCTGTGCAAGAGATCATTTATAGACACCCACGGGACATTGTAGATCCTGTAAATCCTGATGAAGTGGAATGCAACCGATCCATGTTCCGGAAGGTTGTGAAGAGTGCTCCACCGACATATACCCATACATTGTCAATATTAGTATGGGGAGAAGATGCTATGGCACGACCTAGTGTGGGTAAAATGGCTAACTGTATGCGACATTATAAAGATAGTATTTCTTCCCCACTGCAGACCCGCATCTTGGCTGTGGAAAAACTGACTAAGGAAAACGAGGACTCATTTAAACAACTGTCAGACAAACTGTCCAGGATAGAGAATAAACTTGACTCTCTACCTACACAGGCGCGCGTTGCAGCCGTTAGGAGAAAACGCCCTCCTACAGGGCCAGCTCAAAGGAAATGGAACACGTCACGAGGTATCCTGTGGTTTGCCCTGCGTGGTTATGGGGAGGACATGAGCAGATGGCACGGACAACCTACCAGTACCCTACAGGCACGAGTACGTGAGTTGCAAGCTAAAAGGAATACCAGAGAGAATTTTCCTAGGAGGATGGCTGCTCCAGTTACCAGTGAGCAGGACCCCAGTCAGGGTAGATGGGCCTCAAATCCCTTTTTCCCAAATGTGAATAGGGGAAATGAAGGTCCAATCCCTGTGAGCAGCACGAATCCATTTCTTAATTAGGGGCGCCCTGCCTCCAGCCAGGTGGAGGAGAGGGACAACTGGGTTTATTGGACTGTGTGGATTCAATGGCCTGGCACATCAGAACCACAAAGGTATCAAGCCTTGGTAGACACTGGTGCACAGTGCACCCTAATGCCATCGGATCATAAAGGGGCAGAATCTATCAGTATTTCAGGAGTAACAGGGGGATCTCAAGAGTTATCTGTATTGGAGGCCGAAGTGAGCCTAACTAAAAATGAATGGAAAAAGCACCCCATTGTGACTGGTCCAGATGCTCCGTGCATCCTTGGCATAGACTACCTCAAGAGAGGGTATTTTAAGGACCCAAAAGGGTATAGATGGGCCTTTGGTGTAGCAGCTGTAGAGACTGAGGACATTAAACAGCTGTCTACCTTGCCTGGCCTCTCAGAGGATCCTTTTGTTGTGGGGTTGCTGAAGGTTGAAGAACAACAGGTGCCAATTGCTACTACCACGGTGCACCGACGACAATATCGCACCAATCGAGACTCCCTGATCCCCATTCATAAACTGATTAGACAATTAGAAAATCAAGGAGTGATTAGCAAGACTCACTCACCCTTTAATAGTCTTATATGGCCAGTGTGAAAGTCTAATGGAGAATGGAGATGAACTGTGGACTATCATGGCCTAAATGAAGTTACGCCACCGCTGAGTGCTGCCGTGCCAGACATGCTAGAACTTCAATATGAACTGGAGTCAAAGGCAGCCAGGCGGTACGCCACCATAGACATTGCTAACGCATTTTTCTCTATTCCCTTGGCACCAAAGTGCAGGCCACAGTTTGCTTTTACCTGGAGAGGTATCCAGTACACCTGGAATCGACTGCCCCAGGGGTGGAAACACAGTCCTACTATTTGCCACGGACTAATCCAGACTGCACTAGAAAAGGGTGGAGCTCCAGAACATTTGCAATACATTGATGACATCATTGTATGGGGTGATACAGCAGCAGAAGTTTTTGACAAAGGGGAGAAAATAATCCAAATTCTTCTGAAAGCTGGTTTTGCCATAAAAAGAGGCAAGGTCAAGGGGCCTGCCCGGGAGATCCAGTTTTTAGGGATTAAATGGCAAGATGGGCGTCGACAGATCCCGATAGAGGTGATCACAAAATAACAGCTATGTCCCCACCAACTAACAAAAAGGAAACACAAGGTTTCTTAGGCGTTGTGGGTTTCTGGAGAATGCATATTCCAGATTACAGCCAGATTGTACGCCCTCTTTATCAAGTGACCAGAAAGAAAAATTATTTTCAGTGGGGCCCTGAACAACGACAGGCTTTTGAACAGATTAAACAAGAGATTGTGCATGCAGTAGCCCTTGGACCAGTCCGTATGGGACAAGATGTTAAAAATGTGCTCTACACCACAGCCAGGGACAATGGTCCTAACCTGGAGCCTCTGGCAGAAAGTGCCAGGGGAGACTCGAGGTCGACCCCTAGGATTTTGGAGTCGAGGATACAAGGGTTCCGAGGCCAATTACACTCCAACTGAAAAAGAGATACTGGCAGCATATGAAGGAGTTAGAGCTGCTTCAGAGGTAATTGGTACTGAAGCACAGCTTCTCCTGGCACCTCGATTACCAGTACTAGGCTGGATGTTCAAGGGTAAGGTTCCTACTACCCATCATGCAACTGATGCTACATGGAGTAAATGGATTGCATTAATTACACAGAGGGCTCAAACAGGAAACCCTAATCGCCCAGGAATCTTAGAAGTGATCATGGACTGGCCAGAAGGCAAAGACTTCGGAATGCCACCAGAAAAGGAGGTGACATGTGCTGAAGAAGCCCCACCATATAATGAACTACCAGAGGATGAGAAGCAGTATGTCCTGTTCACCGATGGATCCTGCCATCTTGTAGGAAAGCATCGGAAGTGGAAAGCTGCTGTATGGAGTCCCATACGACGAGTCACAGAAGCTACAGAAGGACAAGGTGAATCAAGTCAATTCGCAGAGGTAAAAGCCATCCAGCTGGCTTTAGACATTGCTGAACGAGAAAAGTGGCCAAGGTTGTATCTTTATACTGACTCATGGATGGTAGCAAATGCCTTGTGGGGATGGTTAAAGCAGTGGAAGTGAAGCAACTGGCAGCGCAAAGGGAAACCTATTTGGGCTGCTGAATTGTGGCAAGATATTGCTGCTCGGCTAGAGAAACTAGTCGTGAAGGTACGTCATGTAGACGCTCACATACCTAAAAGTCGGGCAACTGAGGAACATCGAAACAACCAACAAGCAGATCAAACTGCTAAAGTGTTCCAAATAGATTTGGACTGGGAACATAAAGGTGAACTATTTTTAGCTCGGTGGGCTCATGACACTTCAGGTCATCAAGGGAGAGATGCAACATACAGATGGGCTCGTGACCGAGGGGTGGACTTAACTATGGACTCTCTTGCACAGGTTATCCATGATTGTGAAACATGCCACAATTAAGCAAGCCAAACGGTTAAAACCTCTGTGGTATGGGGGGTGGTGGTTGAAATATAAATATGGGGAGGCCTGGCAAATTGACTACATCACACTCCCTCAAACCCGCCAGGGTAAATGTTATGTGCTTACCATGGTGGAGGCAACCACCGGATGGCTGGAAACATACTCTGTGCCCCATGCCACTCCCCAGAACACTATTCTGGGCCTTGAAAAGCAAATCTTGTGGCAACACAGCACGCCAGAGAGAACTGAGTCGGACAATGGGACTCATTTCAAAAACAGTCTCATAGATAACTGGGCCAAAGAACACGGCATCGAATGGGTATATCACATCCCCTATCATGCACCAGCATCTGGGAAAATTGAACAGTATTATGGGCTGTTAAAAACTACCCTGAAAGCGATGGGGGGTGGAACCTTTAAAAACTGGGATAAGCATTTGGCACAAGCTACCTGGTTAGTTAACACCAGGGGATCTGTCAATCGAGCTGGCCCTGCTCAGTCAGACCTTCTACATACAGTAGAAGGTGATAAAGTCCCTGTGGGGCATGAAAGGAATCTGTTGGGAAAAACTGTCTGGGTTCTTCCTGCTACGGGCAAAGGCAAACCCATTTGTGGGATTGCTTTTGCTCAGGGACCTGGATGTACTTGGTGGGTGATGCTGCAGGATGGTGAAGTCCGATGTGTCCCTGAAGGTGATCTGATTCTGGGTGAGAATACTTAATTCTGAACTGTAGGATGTTAATTGCTGCATAATACTAACAGTGTGCATAAGTGTTTTTCAGGTTAAGACAGTGGTGATGAGATTGGAGCTAGCTGCAAGTGGTGTCCAGTAACCTCCTCGAGACTGACATCTTTAACCTGCAACCCGTTGGCACGAACCGTGACAAAACTCATACCATGTCTCCTGCCCTGAGAGACTGCTAACCAGATGGAAACCCACAATCCTGAACTAAATGAACTTAAAGAACTTTGTATAGAGATGAATCATAAACTAGTGATATCTGTATATATTTGAAAATGAAAAGGTAGTGGTGATCTGAGTATGACATGAATGGTGTGGAATAAGGGGTGGAATGTCCTGGTTTGGCCTAAACCAGGCCAATTTTTCTTTCAGTGATTTTTACTTTCAGCTAAGTCTCTTCCAAGTAACTGCACTTTCTGAAACTAACTGCATGTTTTGCAGACAGCCCTGCTTCTAGGACTGATAACGCTCGAAGTTTGTAGTTATTGCTGAGGCACCGGTAGGGATGTTGTGCAGAAAGGCTCTTGTTGTACTTAGTCTTAGAGAAACCAAGGTCACTGCTAAATTCCTCACTGCTTACGAGTGAAGAGCCGAAGGGGGGTCGCACCTGCAGGGAGGAGCGGACAGGGCAGGTGACCCAAAATTGACCAACGAAGGTATTCCATCCCATACACGTCATTCTCCATATAAAGTGGGGGGATCACGAGGGTCTCGCTCTCTTGCCCCTTCCGCCTTCCCTTGCTTCCTCTGCTGTGTTTGGGTGCTGCTGCTGCTGCTTCGGGCTCCTTCTGCGGCTTGAGCTTTTGGCCAGTGTCCAAGGAGGACTCTGTCCTTTTTCCTGCTGCCCCCGATCCCGATCCGTGCATCCCTGAATCCAGCTCTCGACCGTCGCTGGGCCCAGCCTGGGCCTTCCCGGAGCCTGCCCTGCAGTGCCGGTGGTGACGTGGCTGACATCGGGGGAGCTTGATCTTGGTTTTGTATATATTTGATTATTCCAATATTACTATTATACTCTTTTTCATTATTATAGTTTATTAAAACTGTTTTAACTTTCCAACCTGTAAGTCTCTCTCCCTTTTCCCTTTCCCCTTCCCTTCGGGTGGGTGGGGAGGGTTAACAGAGAGCATCTGCCTCAGGTTTAATAGCCAGCCCAGCTTTAAACCGTTACATAAGTAGTATTTGGAATGCTATGGGCAACTCTTAAACTGAAATTTTTTCTCAAAAGGAATTCCTCATATTGACTCTTTTGTTAGTACTATATCCTCACATAAGTATTTAATATTTTTCTGTGCTAAAACAGAGATACATTATTGTTACAAGCTCATTAATGAGAGATGCCTCTCTCTTTTTAGTCATGATCCAATATGTAAACCATGTCATGGTGCTGCTTGGGCACCCAAGGAAAATGGCATCTCAGCCATTTCGACTGATTTGCAAACTTTTCCAGCAAAAGCCCTCCAATATGAAAGTCCTTGGGACAGCAACTGGCAGTTCTCGGTGACAATGGAGACAGACCTGCAGTCTGTACCTACACACAGTGGTGCCAGCACTGGGATGCAGCAAGCACATCTTGATTCTGCATAAATTAGTAGCAAAGTCAGATTTTATTTTCAAAAACTTTCCCCATCCCAAGCCTGGCTCCAGCCCATTCCCAGTCTTGTCGAGGGGGCTGAGTTTGGTCTTCCAGGATGTTTCTTCATAAATAAATAAATATATAATCTTAGCAAGCTCCAGAACAGATCCATACATCCCATAGGCAATAAGATAACACCCAATTCTGTCTGAGCTCCCCCCTCCACACGTGCACGGAGGCACTCACACAGCTACGTTCTTACCACCTCCTCACTTCTGCTCTCCAGCATTTTGGGCCAATGAAAACATACATTACAATATTAAGAGTAGGGCATTACACATATAAAATCAAGTATAGTATTTTGATTTTAGATAAGAACTAATGAGTTATCATGACAAAGATTCCCCTCAAGTGCAAGCCCTATACACAAAGTACTTGTCTTCCAGGAAAAAAGCAGAACTGCAAAATAAACGACGACTCCTTTTGCTCCAAAGGAGTAGAAATACTTTGCTAAAAAAAAAAAACTTTTTCCCCAATCTCTAATTTAATTTCCTTCCCATATATTAAAATATCTAGACCTAACTGACTGATGAGCTTCAGATGCTTGTCTTGCAGCTCCTAAATGCCTGCTTTCGTTCTGAGCTCCTGCAGACAAGCACAGAAGGGGTATGTTGGATTCCTTCAGGAGTTCGGCCTGCTTTCAAGACTGCAGAAAATGCAGAGTACTTGCTGTCACAGATATCAACATCAAGCCACTGGCCTAACGCCACCACTCAAGCACAATATCTCTCCTTGTGAAAAGCCCAAGAAGAAATGCAGGGGACCTTAAAGCAAACAGTTAATTCCTTGGTTGAAAACAAGTCTTCACAAATGCTGAGCCAGAAATAAGATAGGTCTCTAACTTCTCCCACTTAGAGGTTTCCTTGTCTTGTTTTTATTTGTTTTAGGCATTCTAAAATGACAGGCTGAAAACTTAAAGACCAATACTGATGCTTTAATTTGTGATATAAATCATGTAAGCACCTACAGATATCTAAAAGAACCAAGTCCTCACCACATGCTCCACACCTGGTGAGTATTAATAATGTCTCCCACAGACTGCTTTTTAGAAAAACATCTCTTGGTTATATAAAGAAGAGTAAAGATTTAAATCTGTTGTTGATGAGAACAAATAGTGAAAGAATCCAATCATCTACTCAGGTACTTGAAGCTAAATAGTCCTGGCTATCAAACAATCTAATTAAAACCTACCTGGAAGAAAGTCAGTAGGTTGTATAACAAGGAAAAAAACCACATCACTAAGGAATGCACATCTTGTGGAAACTGGGAACAGAATATGCGTAGGTCGATCATTTTAAGGTATTAAGTGCTAGGGTTTAGACACTGCCTGTAGAAGCACGTGGCACAGCATTGCAGATTCAGAGACCTGCATATCGCAGAAGGAAGGTGGGGCTAGAACAAAGGGGAGGTATCTCTATACACAAACAAGTCAGACTTGTTTGACAGACAACTATATTTGAATGTCAAATTCATTTGACATTTCCCAATTTCCTCACACAAATAAAAATTTGCGCTTCCGCGTCTTCAGTCCTTATCGTCTTTCAAACAACTGGCCTCTGCAATGGACCAGGAAAGACAACAGGGAAGGTAACAGTGGGATGTGACTGGAGCTACAGTCTTCCTGCTGGACATTTCTGCAGCTCTGCTGCTCATCTGATTGTAGAAGAGAATAGCAAAATCAGCTTTTTCAATGTGTTACGTTTTGAAACTTAGGGGGACTCTGTTTCAAGTATTTGTCAAGAGCTCTGCTTCATCACTGTGATGTTTGTTGCCTGCTAAAATACAATAAATACCCCAAATTTTGATGCACAAAAGTAAACAGTAAACAACCAGCACATGAAAGCACCACCTGCAATCTTAATTGAGAAAGTTTTATAACTGAGTTGAAGATTACGTGAGAATTTGGCCTTATTTCTTTCTCCTGTTAAATGCAAGAAGATAACATGTCAAACCCCTAGTAAGTTACTAATTAGTTCACTTAGATATCAATCACTTAACAAGCAATTTTTCCTCTTCAGACACTCATTTCTTTAAAACTGACTGCTTAATTCACTGGCCAAACTAATAAGGCCTTGGATCATATCATCAGTGCCAGATGTAGTTCGATTCGCAAAATCTCTTGGAACAAATCAAATACTCTTTTTGCTGCCCATCTGACTCAGGCTGATCTCAAGGTTCATGTTTCCATCCATCTTTTCATTCTGAACTTAGCACTAGGTTTGCTCATACATAAATTAACAGGACATTTAGGTTCTCTGGTAGAATCCCAAATTATGCAGTGCTGCAGCAGGTAAAATTTTTAACAAATGAACACTGAATGTTTGTGAACCAGCTACGTGAGCAATCCCCTAGAAGGAGGGAACTGAACTTCCACCCTTGCACAGCTGTGGCCTCCCAGCTGAAGCTGCATTCAGATTTCAGGGCCAGGCTGATCAAAGGAAACTCCTCTCCCTCTCTCCACACAGAACTTGCTCTCCGCGTGGCAGATGTGCCTTTAGTAGCATCTCGCAGTGATTTACAGCCATGCTGAAGGAGTGAAGAGTCAGTCAAACCTGTGCTGCAGCTCAACAAAATTGCTCAAAGCTGAGTAAAGTGGCGCATTCATGCCAAAAGGAGAAGAAAATCCCTTTGCAGGTGAAACCACAATGCTTAGACAGAAACATGAACGTATATATGCGCTAAAGATCCTCCGCTAACTAGAGCAAAGAGTTCAGTGCAGAAATAAGTGTTATTGCATAGAAAATGGACATTTTTTCACTTTTCTGTGTCACACAGAGAACATCTGTCAATATTACTTTTTAAATCAGTAGTTTACAATGAATGGTCAGCTGTTTATTCAGAAAGCCAAAAGGCCTTTCTGAAGTTCACTGAAAACAGTAATAAGACTTGCATCAACACCTATCTGAGCAATAGCAATCTCTGGGGTAAAGATTTTACATTTTCCCCCTCTCTACCTTTCTCCTACAGCTTCTGGCTGGTGCTCAGATCCTCCCTCCTTCCTTCGGCTCCAGCCACTCACAGACAGCCCCAACGCCCCTCATGCAGCAGCCCAACGCTTTCACCTCAGCATGTTTCCTCACGCATGTCCCTGGTGTGAGAAGCAGAGGAGCAGCCTGTGTCCCCTGCCAGTGGAAAGATGAGAAGAGGAATGAGGCCCAGCCACCAGCTGGGGAAGAAAAGGTGATTCCTGGCTCTGGGACAGGCATTTGTGAGGGAAGCACCCCTCCCTACAGTACTGCCAGCTGGCCCCAGCCCTGCTGTGGTCTGCAGGAACAACAGTCTCTTTCCCCAAAAAGCTGAATGCCTGGTGCAGGATACATATAGCTTCTAACAGAGCTTCAGGTGTCCCCATTTCACAAACACCTCTGCTCCCTACGAACAGGCCACATGCACCCCCAAGCATGCTGCCATGCAGAGATACTGGCCCAGTTGCCAGAGAGACTACAGTTGCAGTAACATGGGGTTGGATCCAGCTAATTAGCCCTGCCTGATAACTGGAATAATTAGCCTTGCCTCATAGGAGGAGTACTTTGGCCAAGCACTGCTCTGTTGGGGCATAGCCATCCTGCTCTGGTCCCAGGGCTAGCACTGGTCTAGCTCTGTGGTGTAGCTGCTGATGTCCCTGGTAAGGAGGTGAAGAATTTTAAAAGGCACAATAAGATGCCCTGCACTCATTTACCACCGTGAGCAGAAAAAGAGTGCACCTAACCTGAAAAAATACTGTTTTTTTTCAGACATACAAATGAGAAGTTTCAAAAAAATGTCTACATTCTTATTTTCAATCCAGAGAAAATTTCAGAAATGCTGAGACTCCATTTCATAAATTTTTTTTTAAATAGAATTTAAAAGTAAAGATTATTTTGGAAATCAAAAATCTCATTCAAAGCGTTACCCTAGGGAAGCCTTCCTGTTTGTTACCCTTAAGGAGTACCAGATGACATTTCTTCCTGGCGCATTAGACAGAGCAGCACTCCAGCTCCTTCCAGCACCTACAGCAGCTCGAGAAGCCAGAGCCAGACGCTCCACAGAGGTGCACAGCAACAGACTTGAGGCAAAGGTCACAAGCTGCAACAAAAGAAATGCCGATTGGGTACAAGGCTGGAAAAAAAAAAAAAAAAAAAAATCAATAGGAGTAGGGACACGTTGGAAAAGGCTGCCTGGAGAGGCTGTGGGATCTCCTTCTGTGGAGATGTTAGTGCTTGATCAGAGTGGGCTGAGCAACCTGAGCTACCCATCATGTTAGCCCTGCTTTGGGCAGCATGTTGGACTTAAACGACCTCCACAGGTTCTCTCCAGCTTACTCTGTAGCTGCAGTAGGGCTCATTATAACAATTTCAATACTGTCAGCTGCACTTTATTCCTCCAATCATTCTGGGAAGCTTTTGCTTTATATTAACTAAAGCACCTTATCACTTCTGTACAGCAAGTGTCTCCTGGTGGCTGAAATGAAGAAGGCTGATGTTTTCTCAAAATGGATTATGTATACTATAAAACCAAAATTACCCGAACAATCGCCAGTACCTTAATGAAATTTCAAACAAAAGTTTTCTGACATTTAAATAGATTTCCAATTTCACAGGAAATTTCTGAAATACTAGTTTTACATAACATAGCAATACATTCCAAAATGTCAATGCTTTCCAAATTTAAACACATCTAATTTTGATTCTCATCACGTAACTAAAAGCTACAACAAAGCATGCAAAGGACTGATGAGGTCCAATATATATATATATATGCGAAATCAACAGGTTCAGAAAATCACTTTCAAATTATTATAATGTTTTCATTATGAGTATTGTCATATAATCATATAGTGTTTTATAGCAGTCCAGAGAAATAAAAAAAGGTTAGCACTTAATTAGTGAAAAAATCCCTATCTATTTACTGTCTAAATATACTTCAGCTGTTACCTATTAGTAACACTTGCTTTAAGTGTCTTGCAGACATACTCTTCCTCACTCCCAGAAGATACTCAATTGGTTTGCTGTGTTTGCCCCTGCTCAGACTGACTTGCTGCCTCTCCCTGGCTTGCAGGTTGTACTCCAGAGACAGGCAGGTGCTCAGCTGGGGCGAGCGAGCTTCATACCCCTGAATTCCCTCACACATATCAACTGACAGTCCCACTATGCCTCATTAAGTTGTGCCACTGCCACAAAGTTAAACAGCTCTTTACATCACCAGGACCTTGCCCTCCTGTTTATAGCTTGTCACTGAGATTTGGTTTTGGTCTTATTTCCATAAAAATTTTTTATAGTTCTCTCCTGAAATAAGTATTTCATGCAGTTGGCAGCCCTAAAACTCTCTCTGGCGCACACAAAAGATTGGGAGTTTTGGATGTAGTCTTCCTCATCTACTGATTCTACCAAGTCATCTATATTAGGCGATATTAATGAAAAAAGTTGCCACAGGAAAAATAAACAAACACTATTTAGGACCTCTCACGCTTTATAAAGAAGAGGTTTGAGTACAGGCAAGGATGTCTCCAGAGATTTTATTCCTTTCTAGCAGATGCCTACATCCACACTGAACTGCATCCTGCATTATCATTTCACCCAGAAGATTTCTGAGCAGCAAAAGACAAACATTTCCAGACTTCTGAAGTAGCTAAGAACCCACTCTGTGAACTCAACAGGCTGTACATTTGTCAGGGACTTATAGCATTTTTTTCCAGGAAGAATAATTTTAAAAGCAGTCCTTACTATGTGATTCCCATAAGAGTAGAAATGGAAAAGGCATCCTCAGGGTTGCTGCTGTCTGTCTTGTTAGGACAGGACAGGGACCACAGCCTGGTCTTTGACTGATTGCAGAGAGTATTCAGCCTCCAGAAGAGGCTACATGCTCTAGAGGCTGTTTTTCAAAGTGATCATAGTTGAATATGAAGAGATATAAAACTAGTACATTGGGGGGGGGGGGGGGGGGGGGGGGGAGGGGAGGAAGGAATGGAAAATGTAGTAGGCCACTTTTTAAAAGTGTCCTGAAATTGCTGCTTTTTTTTTTTTTTTTTTTGTATCGAAGCCATGTTCTTGCATCTTAATACAAGGGCAGCATCTGTTATGTAATTAAACATTGCGGGAATGTCTGGACTCTCATCTCCAGAATCAAAGGTAACAAGTTTTTTCACTCCATATCTATTAATTACATTAAGGTTCATTAAAGACTTGAAACAAAAAAGGCTTTACACTCAAAATTCCTACGAGACTTGCTTACTAGACCTTTACAGAGACTTGTTGCTAGAATCAATCTGCAACTTCCCAGTGAAAGGGAGTTTCATTGCAAAATGCTGCATCACTGCAACAGCAACAAAAGTCGGGCTGAAACCCTGACAGAGCGTGAAACGGTTTCTGCCTGGGCTGCAGCCCATCATCTGCCAGGCTGCTCCGGTGCCCAGCACCGCCCCAAGCACAGAGACCCCACGTTTTGCACTCTTGCTCCACCTGGCTCTGGCCACACCAGGGGTTTAGGGAGCCCTGAGAGCCTCAGGCAAGACCAACTCTGACATCTCCTCCTCCTTTCTGTCCACACATTTGGCTACCTAGGATTAAAAGGTGATGCAAAAGGCCACTGAAAAAAATATTAAAGGTATCTTGCCATTCTCTTATTCTAAGCACTGATGTGCTTGATGAGCAGGCACGAGGATGGTTTTTGCTGTCACCACATTTCGGGGAGGAGGCCTGACTAAAACATGAAACTCCCAGGAGAGGACAAATCTGCATCTGATTGAACAAACTCTGCCTAACCTCTTGGGCTCGATGTCCAACAAACAGCTAGGGAACAGACCTTTCTTAAACGTACCACTGAAAGTGGACATGCTTATTTTATAACACCAACGTCAGTAGCATGCTAGACACTGTGGAATTACCACAAGTTGCCAACAAAGCTTTTCATTCAAGGAAATCAGGAACTGGGATAAGGACATCACACTGACATCTAGAAGCAGAGGGCCATAATTCTGATTTATGGTGAACATCTCCAGCTAATCTGTGTTAGAAGATGATGTATGTGAGAAGAGGATAAGAGCATGCTGTTCCTTACTTGGTTGTGACAGCACAGGAAACATGTTCAGAAGAATACCCTGGGCTGTATCATAGCTGCCAGGGGCAAAAAATGAATGTGTGTCTTTTCAAGTTGAATTCTGCATGGATTTAGATCAAGAAGCCTCACTGAAGTCAGCAGACCACATCACTCCTTGATGGAAGCCCATGGATTTTCTACTGATTGCATTAGTAGGTGCAAATTTTGCCTATGCCTGGAAAAGTCTCTGTGCTTTTTGAAGCTCCCATAGTATTGACCTCCCGAGTCAGTTCCACAGAGTGCAACTGAGCACAGACTACAACACCAAGGACAGAAGTCAGGAGAAAAATGGGGGAAAAGAAGATTACTGAGTATCCTTTGAAAATAGACTGTAATTATATTTAGATCTTGCAAAGATCTCTCATGTTTTTGTTTGAAATTTAATCTTAGAGGTAATCAAATATGCTATAGCAGAGTGGTTGCTTCATTCCCCCTTCCTTGACCCTTCAGGGCTTTCTTTGGACTGTTGGGAGCCACTTTCCTGAAGCTGCCTTGCAAGCACCTGCTTTGCTGCAGATCAGCCAAAAACCTCAACCTTAGAAAATAAGGGAGGAGAGGGGAAGAGCTATGAAAGATAAAGCTACACGTAATTAATTGTAACTACTCTTTGCAGCTGCATTTACAAAGCTGGATAATATTACAGGTCTGAGGGTGGATACAAAAAAATAATATGTGGAATGCATCCCTTTTTATAGCTGGTTCAAAATTCCCACTAATACTGAGCTTTAAACATAAGAAAGGAGATAGACTTACTATGCTTACTCATAAGTACACGAGCTGGAAAAATGCCATCTTACATTTTTAAAAAGGAGGGAGAAGTCAGTAACCCTACAAAGAGCACACAGTCAACATAACACCTCAGAAAGTAAGGAGGTGACTTTTTGACACAGAATGCCGAGTTAGCACACTTCTCCTGAAAAAACTCTCCCTGCCTTGTTACAGGCAGCTTCATTCTAGGGTGAACGTGCCATCTTCTCGTACAAGAACACAAAGAAAAAGCACAGCACAGCAAAGCAAAATAAGAATGCACGTTACTTCTATGATTCTTGTCATGAGAACAAATGTTACAAGGCCAGGACTGTGCCAAAAATCCTTCTTACTGTCACATAAAAACTTACTGAACAAAGACTGTTTGTCTCCACTAAACTTTTTTCCTATACCTCATACTTGGCAAGTCAAAGGTTGTTGGAAAAAAAACAAAACAAAATCACATTCAAAGCTTTGGTTTCTTCCTGCTTCCTTTTCATCTTTAAGATGTTGAAAACTCAGGTACTATCTTTGACTATACCACTATTCATCTTTAATTTAATAAATGATCTCTTCAATGTATTAATGGTTAGCAGTGCATACAAATTAGCATTTATAAAAATCAATTACATTGTCTCATAAGACAGAGGAGAAACCAAGACCTTCATCACTGGATCATTTGTATATATCTGTTAATTATAAACCTTAATTGTCTCTTCTTATCAGATTAATTTGCATAAATTGCATAAGTTTAACAGGTTTTAATACCAGAATACAATTATTCTTTAAACATTCTTTCTTGAAATATTCATTATTAATTATAGCATTAAAATTAGAAGTTCTGATAATTGACCTTGGCTTCTCCTTGGCTCATCATCTGTCCATTGAGGTCATTTATCTCAGGATTATGCATGCTTTGTGGCTTCTTATTACTGATGTGCTCAGTTTTAATTGTACTTTATAGCCTGTCAGATTTCTCTAAATTTTGACTTAAAGCAGAATATTATGCAGGGTTCCACAAAAGTGGACTTTTTATAGTATATTCATCCTCTTAGCATACCTACACATAATGACACAGTGGGTGACAGGACTCTTTCTATATCTGACCTATCTGGACTATTAGGTACAACTATTGCTATCCTGGTGAAGAAAACCTTGATTTTGTCGATGACTTAAGAAGTAAGAAAGGTGTGTAAGCTCCCAGGTAGCCTTGGAAAAAAAAGAATTAAACAGCTATTATGTTTGACAGGTCCTCCAATAGCCTCTTGTTCTTCATAACTGACCAGACATCTCTAACTGCCCTTTTCACTAGCTTTTCCTTTAGAGATTGTGGTTTATTGAGCCCAGGAAGTAATGAAATAAGAGAAGAGATGACCAAGACCAAATACTGACAGATGTATTCAGTTAAATTTGGCTGACTTGAATGTAAAGATTTTATGAACACTCATGCAGCACAGAGGTGAAAACAAGTGGGTTTTCTCCTCTGTGAGATCATTCACTAAGTCTTACACACAGGGATTTACTGTACTGAGTTTTTTTTCCAGTTAAAATTATTCATATTATTCAGTTAAGAAAATATTTTAGATATCATCAGATATGTTTCCAAGGAGAGAGACTAATATTTTAAGACATTAAACAAGCCTTTCTTATATTGTCTACAGCTGTTATTATTAAAATGCTAGAGGTGCCTCAGGTCAACAGCTTCTGAGTTCAGTGTATATTCCTCTTAATGAGTCGGCCTAGTAGGGAAACACTAAATCCAGTATCTACTTTAAACTGCCAATATCTTCTCTGACTTGCCTGTGCTCCCTAAGCTGATTCAAAGCTACTGCACTGTCAACTGAGAAGCATCACTGACATATTTCCAACCAGTTACTGGCACAGTTTGCTGGGAAGTTCAGTCTCTGAATTCAAGTAAAATCTGAGAGTGATTGTGTGCAAATAATTTTTCTGCAGCAAGGGCTTTCTTCTGCTGGGATTTCCCATGCAAATGTGTATGTGTGAATCAAAAAAAATTCAGTAACGGGTGTTATTGTCAGTACGCCTGATTTGGTGTCTCTCCATCATAACCTACTTGTCCAAGAGCACACAGCTTATGACTCTTATATCCATATCCAACAGGGAGCTTAAGGAGGACTGGGCGGATGACCACGAGATTACACAAAGTAGAAGTAATAGCAAATAGCAGCAAGTTGCCAATGCTTCCTCAGAGAGTCTTACAGATGCATTTGAAGGAATGCATTGGTCAACTGTTAGTCAAGTCCATCATCTTGGTAATAACTCTAGGCTGCTTCTTGATCCATAAAAGGAGACCAATACCTGCCATTGACCTGGAGAGCATTGCCATTTTTTTCTGCATCCAGAATTAGCTACAATTATCCATTTCCCCTCAAAGTCAGATTGCTAGAATGCACTTCACTTGAACAACATCTTGATGTCTGATTTACTAGATGGACATCTTTTATCATTAACCACCCTGATTTACATTTAAAAGAAGGATGGCAGTATCTTGGCCATGTCATTCTTTCATTGCCTTATCTCAAGAGAAGAGCCTGAAAGCAAGAACTATTCCCCTCCGTCACCTAAGATACTTTGCAGAAATATTGAAGATGCCTGATGCAGGCAACATTCTGTAGGAGAGAGTCCTCAGCATATGGCGATCAGAAACATCACAGGGAAGCTGTGCCTTGCACGTGTGCTGGACCCACGCCAGCAAGGGATTCCAGTTGGGCTCTTGCCATACTTGAGAGTTCCTGTTCCTCTGCTGCTCACGTACCCTGGGCCCAGCTCTCCCCAAGAGCACACGTTAGCAGCGCTTCCCAAACCAAAGCAGAAGCAACAATATATAGATACCTGCAGCTTTAGCATTCACCGCATCACAGAGCAAGAGTTAAAACCCTTAACAACAGTTCTGCCCGCATTACTAGCTATAATCTGCTCCCTTTATTGTGCAATGCGAACATTAAGATGTCACAGAAATCTGCAGACTGTCAGAGGTTATTTCAAAGGCAGTTTTCTGTTACTCTCACCCTCTGTTTGGTTTCCTTCTGAGAAAACTGATCTAACCACAACATGATTGTATTCCAGGCGGATCTATTATCACCATCCACCAGCGCCAAGCACGTGGCAGCATGCCATTGAAACACTCGCATGCTACAGAATTGTGGTCAGCTTACCGACTGCTTATCTACGGCAAATCTAATCCTACCCTGAATCACACACTGCAAGATGATAGCCACTCTCTTAAGACGCAGGCAGAATAAGTGGTTTTGGGTAATTAAGCGTGCTATTTCTGGGCTTTTCTATACAAAATTCACCTAGCAGAAAATGTTTATGTGGTTATATTTTTTGTGATTCTGGGTACTGGCCAGCTAAGGCTGAGACAGTTAGTGGTAGCAAAATGAAGGTGGGCAGAGAAGACAACCCAAGTGCTGTATTCTGTCCGTGTTCCCCGTGATTTCATGAGCCCTCTGTCAAAGCTGTCACATGTAATGTTTTTCTCAGACTACAGATTTTTCCCTTCTGTCTACAGAGAAACTCATTCAGCAGGCTTTTCAGCTGCTGGGCTCAATGCCTAATTTCATTTAAAAAAAATCAAGGAGAGAATCTGCAGCACTGGAATGTTTGGTTCTTTTTGTGGTTCAGATCATTCAAATCTAGGTTGTCCAGACTGCCTCCTCTGGGTATGCCATCAGCCTCCAGCCTCTCCCCCTCTGCAAAATACCTCCCTCCAAGTCTGTTGTTTGAGTCGCTCTGCTGCCGTTGTGGCCTGTGCGCCAGTGAGTTGCAAGTGTTCCTCACTTCTACTGATCTATTTATCTCTCTCTGTCTATTCTCATTTCTTCATCTGTCTTTTCTGACATGTCTACATGGATGTCCAGGGACAGCTGAAACTGAAAGCATCCTTCTAGTCAAACTGCAAATGTTTTCTTCCCCTCTGTTTTCTTTTCCTCTTTGAGTGACCCCTTTCTGCACGTTCTTTTAGACTAGGCTACCAGAGCTGTTGCCAAGACATTAAATCACTTTGTCATTGTAACTTTGCACTCACTTATCAATGCTGCTGGAAACACCAGCTGCCAAAATAATTTCCCTTCATCATTGTATCAATTATATCATCCACAACCTAATTTCTGCAAGTCCTTCTATAGGGTCTCTTCCTTAATGCATCTTCAGTTATAAGCATGTCATATTCCTACTCAAAGCAATCAGGAAGATGGAAAGCTGCTTTGGGTGTACAATTAGCACAGAAGAAAACATGTTCGTATAATCACACAACTTTCCCTGACCCAGACCTGCCCATCAATGTCATTAACCAGAACTATAACCTCTTTGAAGCAAGAACTGCACCTCTACTTTGTATAGCAGTCAGTGTTCAGCGCTGCTGGGTATTTCTGAGAATGATCACTGACACAATGATGATCGTGCTGATAATGAAGGACAATTTCTCCTGATTTCTTGAGGTTACCATTCACAAATTACCCATTTAAGAATACCTGTTAGATCTGCTGTGAAGAAGTCTGGCATTTTTTTCAGCTGTTTCTTTGCACGAAAATGCCAGAACCTTTCGTCAACACAATTAAAACTTGTTAGAAGCCTGTTTCAAGAGGTAGTGTGGGGTAAGTCTCTGGACAAACTAGAACCAGGTGACTTTGGCTCTAGACTGTAGAAGACTGAGGTCTTACTCCAGTGCCAAAGCTGTAACACTGGTTCTCAAATTCCTCTGCAGTCAACCCGACTGCATTCATGCGAGCATAACACAGAATGAACAGGTTTAACCCTGAAAGCATATTTTGCTATTCTCAGTTTTGAGAGTTTTTCCCTGTTTGCCTCTAGAACATACTGACAAATACTAAATCTTTTTGTGACTATGTAGAGCCCCATCCATTACATTTATGAAGAAAAAAAATCCTGTGCCGACTTCCAAGAAAACCGAGGCCAAGTTTGTTTTCTTAGTCTTACATCTATATGACAGAATACTCTGATCCCTTTCTTTTCCTGGAATAGAAGCAGGTTTCATATTTCCTCTGTGTATAATAAAAGTAGTTACCCTCTAGCCAACTCAGATTGTTGTTTCTGAAAATTGTTTTTTCTCTCCGGTTTTATTGGGCAATGTAATTATTTGAATTGCAAGAGCACTCTCTGAACAAAACCTGGGATATCAAACCTATCAACTTACAGATTTCCTAGACAGTCAAGGGCTGTAACAAAGCTTGCTATCTTTTTCTTTGCATAACAAGCCAATAAAAGTGCAGTCAATGAAAGAACCAGTTTGTGCTGTTGAGACATGTGCATTTTAAAACCCAGTAACTCAGTTGTTATGAGGAACTTTAATATTTAACATGCAGATTAAGTGCATATTTAAAAACTCGTGCATACATGCAACTCATGCAAGCAGCAAAACATACTTTGCTTTAACATAAGGTCCCTGTCATGTCAGAAGGATGAAGCAGGGAAAACGGCATTCCTTGGTGACCTTATAATCCTTGCAGCTGAAAGGGATATCAGATCCTTGCTACATCACAAGGAAAGTTTACATTCGTCTCCTAAAGTATGCTTACCTCTCATTCAGACCCCTAACAAAGAAAACCATCAGCAACAGAACTATGGCCAACACGCTTACCAACAGCACTGTACCCTGCAGTGTGTAGAACAGGAAACCAGCCTGTATCCTGCGCTAGAAAGGCAGGCAAAGAAAACAAGAGGCAGAGGAAAATCCAGAAAAGTAGTTAGGTCTTGTTTAAAAGCAGATAATAAATGTATCAACAAAACTGGGGCAATGAAGTCACACTCTGCCACTTCTCATATCACTCTGCAGCAGGGACTGACATGAGATTTGCTTTGCAGGAAGGGTCATGGTAAGATATTTTGATGCATTGGACACTTCTGATTTTTTTGAGTTGCTCTGACCCCCCCCTCATCAGCCCCTGTGCAGAGCCCCTCGACTTAGCAGCAGGCAAAAAAGATACCTTGTTCCTACTCTTAGTGGTTACATGTCTAGCTAAAACTTTAATCATTGCATTCCAGAACACATCTAACCTGTGCACCAGCACTCATGCTTTCAGTTGAGGCCTTACATAAAACTTCTGAATAGAAAAAGACTAAGAACTAAACGCTGCTGCATGTGGCTCCTTTTCTTAAACCACTTAGAAACAACGGGTCTACCATTTCCAAGAATCCCACCCCAGGCTTCAGGGAAGGACAGATACAATGTACAGAATCCCATACATTGTATTTTTAAATTTAAGAAATATGTTTTGATTGAGATAGCTCTGCTTTTTGACTAAAGCAAGAAAGAAGTGGAGCAGAGCCTCTCAATAATACTAAACTTGTCACTTTACAATGCATGCAGTAATTTAACATTGTGTGTTCAGCACGCATGAAGTAACAAGTGTTTCATATTAATGCTGTATTCATAGTGGTATATCTGAACTGCACAAACAGTAGATAATTGAGTCAAAATGAAACAAAATAAACACACTTGTGCAGAGTTTGAATAGAAATATTAAAAGGGATCCGAAGTTAGTTGTCATGACCCTCTCTTTGCAAAAATATCAGGTGATAAGCCAGATACACCCCATGAAAGTTAGTGTCATGTCAGTGGCTTCAAAGAGCTTACACTGATTCAAAGCATCCCATAGCATTCATGTTTTGATACCTTATAATAAATATTTGGACTCTATTGTCCTTCATAACACATGAACACTTAGGGCTAGATTAAAAGTATTTAGGCTTCTAACCAAAATGCCTGACTTTTTATTGATTTCTGTGAACCCTTAGACACAAGGGTAGAAATCACACATGAGCCTGAGCCTTAGCCGGTCACTACCCCATGGCACCTACAATTCCATATACGATCAAGTGTAATGTAAGGAAATGTTACATATAATGCAGTACAAGAAGAATAGAAAAGGAAATAGGTTTTGTTCGAAATAAAAGAAGTCCAGGGTCACCTAATGAAGATTACTTTTGCCAAGGATGTGGATGGGAGGAAGAGACAGTAGATCATGTGATAGGATTGTTTAAAGTCAAGACAGAAACTAACCACAGGTAACCTTTCAAGCAACTATCAGTAATATGGACTTAGCAACAAGGGCCAGTAATTTTGGATTTAACACACAAGAAAACAAAAGAGACCATGAAAGAATATTTGCATATCCCATTTAAGTGTGAGACTTAACTGAAGACATTGAGGTCTCTGTCAAAACTAGTGGCACCCTAGAAGCTGCATTTTCCATTAGCTGCAGGAAAAACCTTTCAGCCGTATTGAATGGCAATAGCTATTATACATGCTTGGATAAGGCAGCTTCATTTCTCATTTATCAAGCTGGTTTCCTCTTTACAAACACTCCTCTATCCAAATACTCAGGAAGCTACTTTTAAATACTCTTTTATATTTTCAGAGGTGCATGCTAGGTTTGCCATTTTCATTCAAGACAGTAATTTTAAACTGATGAACCTTTAGCTACGAGGATCTAAAGGTCACTTAGGGAGTGCTGCTTTCCACGTAGCTGATTCTCACCATATACTCAACTTCTATGCAGTTGATTTACTTCTGCACATAATCAATTCATTTCTTTCCTGTCAGAAAACATTTTTATTTTATTCCAGTCATTCTCACACCTCACTGGCTGCTTGGGCTAAAAATGATTTTCTTAGATGTATTCAGTCTTTCCCTTCTCTGCCATCACTACTTCAAGTGGAAAAGGATTCCAGTATATGGGTAATTTAGCACATTCCCAGGGATTCCTCCAGCCATCTAGTATAAACACCAAGGAGAATGATAATACAAGCACCACAGACCTTCAGAATTTATCACCCCTCTTCCCAAAATACCGGTGATGTTTGTGCCATTCCTGCTGTTCTTGAGAATCAGAGAATTTATTGCCTTAGTGCTGTGTTGCAGCTTCAAAGATCTAAAAAGTAAGTTTCTGTTTCAGAAAAATGTGTTCCCCTGTTTTCTGAAGCTCGAATGATCTAAGTTCAGGTTTTTCATTACCCGTGTCACTGAAATATAATTCTAACTCCACAAAAGTTTCTAGTAATCAAATTCAAGGGAAAAAGACAGTTTTGAAGGTCCCGATCTATTTCTAACTCCACATCTTATTCAGTAGGATTTTTAACTAAAATTTTTGACATATAGTGATTTACATCTAACAAACAAAAAACGTTAAAAAAAAATAATCAGAATGGTGTTTCAGCATTTTCTTATGATCTAAGGCATATGAGCAAGTCTGACTCTTTTTGGGATCAAACTTCCCCACAAAACCTGAGCTGTCTCTTGTGGCAGACAGGTACACACATTGTTCTTCTCTGCCCCAACAGGACGGAAGAGAAATCCCAGGCTTCTCTGCTTCTAAACCCCTTATCAGCTTCAATCCATAACTCGTGTTTGATCTTTGTTCTGCAGACTAAAGCTTGCCAAGCACACTGTTACTCATGCCATTCCCATGTTCTCATCACATTCATTAATAGTTTAAACAAAGAAAAAAAACGGGTTTGTTACTGCTGTGTTTTGGAAACAGAATGAGTTCTTGTGCTCTCAAAGGAAGGAGGAGCTCTCATGCTCTCACTTCATTCAGCTGCTGGCCGGCCCTTGGAGCCTCTGCTCACACACAGCAATCATCTTGCTTGGTTTTGGAGACCTATGGTGATCCTGCTGCAAATTCTGCAGCTTCTAGTGA